>NC_092336.1:281230000-281530000 GCF_046630445.1 Rutidosis leptorrhynchoides
ATATTATTAATAATAATAATACTAGTCATAATAATAATACTAGTCATAATAATATTAGTAATAATAATATAATGATATGTATATATATATATATATATATATATATATATATATATATATATATATATTTTTTCACCTTCATATTAATAGTTACTAATATAGATGTTAATATCGAAATAATAATAATACTACTATGTCTACTATCATTTATATATAAATACATATTTATTTACAAACATTGGTTCGTGAATCGTCTGGGATAGTCTAAGGTTAAATGAATATATTGAAATAGTTCAAACATTTAGTGATTCAATATTATAGACTTTGCTTATCGTGTCGGGAACATATAAAGATTAAAGTTTAAATTTGATCGGAAATTTTCGGGTCATCACAGTACCTACCCGTTAAAAGAAATTTCGTCCCGAAATTTGATCGAGGTTGCCATGGCTAACTATAAGAATGTTTTCATGAAGAATGTGAGTTGATAAATAGAGTTTTATCATCATTGAGTAATATGGATAAAACCATTTGATTTTGTGAAGAGTACGAGTGAAGCTATCACCAAAGATAGGTATAGATTCGTCATATCTTCTGACGTAGATAGGATTGATTTCCAAGTTCAAGAGATTTGGAGAAAATCTTCGTAATAAGATTTGATTCTTCAGTAATCAAGGGAATTATGATCCGCTTTAAATGTGATCATCTGTTTTGATTGCTCTGTCGGATATTTTACTATAAATTCACCCCCTTCGTTTCCTTATTTCCACAGCTCACACCTTCTATTCTTTCTCCCTCAACTCAGACCTTGAAGCATTCTTAAATATGCTCCATCCTATACTGATTCTTAATATACTCTTAACTTTCATATCTGTCATTCTTCTCTTTCATCTTCCACCGGAGGATTTTATTTACTTCTACTATTATCTTGGGATTATAGTGTTATTAATTTTTCCGTGCCTTTACGTGGCAATACGTATTGATATGCACAGTTTGTAATTTATGTGTTGTTATCGGACTTTGTATCTCCCCTTATTTTTCAATGTCCTTATTTCTGTTTTCTATAATCATTGTCATCCACAGTTAATGCTCTCTCCTATTTTGCTGCGATTTATACTCCAATTTTCTATTTCTTTTGGAGCTTTGTCCCTTCGTTTCTTCTTTTTACGATTGGACATCTCTTGTAATGCTCCAGAATTCATAGATATGGAGTTTCTAATGACGTTAATGTTCTAAACAAGAAAGAACGTAATAGCACGGTTTGATTTGTCAAATTACCAGAATCACTGAGAATAGAACTATCAAGAATATATTTTCTTGATATGTTCAGAGGTTAATTAGAATGAAAGAGTTATGTAACATGGCACATGATGACGTTATAATCTGTGAATCATCGCGTCCCATTAGAAACTCAGCATGACTTACTGTAATATAATCATGTTGATCAAGTGTCATTATATTATACTAACTCATGCATCAGTTTCCAACATTATTTCAATAACATTCCTATTTTAAACTCGAAAGTTTACAGAATATAGAAACTAACAGTTTCTATATGATGTAACACTGATAGCATGAAGAGATTAATGATTTCAGATAAGAATAGTTATGAAAATACCTTCTAAAATATGTAAGATATTTATAATGAAAGATACGATAATATCTTTGAATATCTAAGATTAGAGGATGATGGAAACTATTGTCCGCAAGGGTCTAGAGTAAGGAGCAAGATATTCGCTAAAGACTTCAGCAGGCATTGAATTATTTGGATTCTTTGAAGTCAAACTTATTCTTTGTGATTTGTCTACGGTTTCCTTCATAGTTTCGCATAATCCGCTTTTCGGTACTAAATTTTCTATTGAGTGTTTCCAATACTCCATTCTTGATCATCAACTTTTGGCTGTTGAGGTCATTTACAGTTTTTGTTGCTTCATTCAACTTTTCAAAATTCAGAGCATTAATTTGCAGACTGGGTGCTTTTCAGAATTTCAGAATGGAAGATTATAGTTCTAAGAGAAAAATGTTATATGGATACACATAACTGTTGATGTGGAAACGTTGCGAGATTCACAATACAGATTTACTGATTCCCGGTAATTGGTATGGCAATTCTTGTTACAAGATACGGATGAGTACATGATGAGACTTCAATAGATAAATATAGTGATTTGTCGGAGAGATTTAAGCCAAGGAGCAACGAGGTTGCTGGTACATCTGCTGGTAATATGGTGGAATATAAAAGGTTCCCCGGTAACAATAAAAGAGCACGCATATAAATCAAGGTTACAATAAGGTTGTTTCGAATGAAAAGTCAAAGTTGACTTGCTGGAGCTGTGACAAAATTGACTAATTTGGAAAGAGATTGCAAAGATATTTTCGGTAATAATAACGCTAAAGGAATTAGCACAGCTACGCGTTAAACGTTTACTCAGTTTTCGAGAGTTTTCAGGTGCATAGCTATATGCATAAATCTTTTCTCCCGTAGATGAAGTGCGGTTGGTTCATTCTCTCATTTGAGGTGTTTTCAAGAATCATGAAAGGTTTGAACGCAGATAGTAATCGTCAAGATACAAACGAGGTTTAAGATGGAATCAAGTGGCAAACTTGAAGAGTTGTTTAGTTTCATATATTATAATCAATATTTTAATTCATTTTAATTGTCCAATGTTATTAGTCCACAGTCGATAGTCCACAGTTGACAGTTCAATAATTCATATATAGTTTAATATATAATATTCGAATTAATTAATAAGTATCGTGACCCGTGTACATGTCTCAGACTCGATCACAACTCAAAGTATATATATTATTATAGAATCAACCTCAACCCTGTATAGAGAACTCGATCATTACTGCATATAGAGTGTCTATGGTGATTTCAAATAATATATATAGATGAGTCAATATGATATGTCAAAACCTTGTATACGTGTCCCGATATTTAAAGTGCATAAAATAAATACAGAAATTAAATGACGATAAATAAAATTGCGAGAATATAAATTGCGATAAATAAACTGCGATAAATAAATTGCGATAATTAAATTGCGAAAAATAAATTGCGATAAAATAAAATGTAATACAGAATTAACAGTTAGCTAGGAACAGTTAGCTAGGATGTTGTTAGCGTGGTTTCTTAACAAAATTTCTCATAGTTAATTTGTTTGTTTCTAACAAATTTTATTGTGTCCAATATTTTCTTCATTATGCCACTTGTTGGATTCTGATAGGTCAAAACCCAAATATGAAATTGAATGAAAATGGTTATTCTACAGTGAACGGATACGTGTATCTGTGGATGTAAGTAGGATAGTAATTGACCGTTGAATCAGATTCGAAGAATGTACGGTATAACTTATTAAAGTGAGATCTAAATATTCCTCGGGTATTACCTACCCGTTAAAATATTTTCACCATTAACAGTTTGTACGAAAGAATTTTTAATTACAATCTGTATGAAAATATATATACATATATATTTTCTTCAGATATAATCAAGGATTTAATGAGTTAATATGATATTAAATCTCATTTGATTTACCGTCAAAACTGGAATACATAATCTCTAAAACATTAGAGATTACATAATCGTCATGAAGAACGAAGATAATTGATGTAGAATGATATGTAGAACAATGATTATACTCAAAGTACAGGTGATGATATTGAAGCATGGATTGTTGATGGTACTAGTGCTGTTATTGATGCTACTGTTGGTGCCGGTGATGTTGTTGAAGCTGGTACATTTTGCACCATATTCTCCGAATTGATTTTTCGAGCGCGAAGTTCGTTGACTTATTACTCCAGGATGATTGTCGGTCGGAACGAGCAGATGAATAAGGTTTAGAATTGTGGATAGAATATAATCTTGTCGATTTACCCTGGAAATGAGACTGAAAATGGTGTCTCGAACAGGTTCGCCGGTAAACGCTTCCGGTTCATTGTCAAGAGGTGAATTCGGTTGGTGGAAGGGATTGCCTTCTGCGCGTTTCCATTAATTAAGTCGACTACGAACCCATCAGATGAATTGATAATGGCTGATTGATTGATTCATGCCGATGACGCTGTTTTCGGAGCTTAGGTGAACATCTATGTCGGAATAGCTGTCGGAATAACTATCGGAATAGCTATCGGAATCTGAGGGACTCGAACTGGTTGCAGGATTCATCTCGTACGATCAGATAAAGGATTTTCGATAAGAAATAGATTATAGGATGTAGATTAGTACCCTGCAATACATAATTTACATATGCATATATAATACTAAAATCCCATACGTTACAGAGGAATCTACGGAAAGTGTCAGGCAAAGTTTACAATAACAGATACGCTAAGATATGAATTTTTGTCTATACACTATTCATGCAATCATTGCAGTAAGATGTGTCTAGACTAAAAATAATGAGCAGGTAATTTCCTAAGGAGGATAAGCAGATGATTTCCGACTAGAAATGATAAGCAAAACTTTTGACATGCAGACACGGTCGAAGTCCAGACTCACTAATGCATCCTAACAACTATCAGTTAGACACACTAATGCAAGACCTGGTTCGCTAAGACCAACGCTCTGACACCAACTGAAAAGACCCGTCCTAATCCATCCGGACAAAGCCCATATCGATTATAAACGATTCACAACAGTTGATTACATCGCGAGGTACTTGACCTCTATATGATACATTTACAAACATTGCATTCGGTTTTGAAAAGACAATCTTTCATTACATCGAAAGTTGACGGCAGGCATACCATTTCATAATACATCTAACTATAATTGACTTAATAATAATCTTGATGAACTCAACGACTCGAATGCAACGTCTTTTGAAATATGCCATTAATGACTCCAAGTAATGTCTCTAATATGAGGTAATGCACAGCGGAAGATTTCTTTCATACCTGAGAATAAACATGCTTTAAAGTGTCAACCAAAAGGTTGGTGAGTTCATTAGTTTAACATAAATAATCATTTCCATCATTTTAATAGACCACAAGATTTCATATTTTCATTTCTCATAAACATACGTCCCATGCATAGAGACAAAATATCATTCATATGGATTGAACACCTGGTAACCGACATTAACAATATGCATATAAGAATATCCCCATCATTTTGGGATCCTCCTTCGGACATGATATAAATTTCGAAGTACTAAAGCATCCGGTACTTTGGATGGGGCTTGTTGGGCCCGATAGATCTATCTTTAGAGTTCGCGTCAATTAGGGTGTCTGTCCCCTAATTCTTAGATTACCGGACTTAATAAAAAGGGGCATATTCGATTTCGATCATTCAACCATATAATGTAGTTTCGATTACTTGTGTCTATTTCGTAAAACATTTATAAAAGCGTATGCATTCTCAGTCCCAAAAATATATATTGCAAAAGCATTTAAAAGGGGAGTAATGAAACTCACACATATAAGTATTGTAAAATAGTTAATAAAGTATTTGCATGTATTCTCAGCCCAAAAATGTAAAGAGTAAAAGGGATTCAAATGAAACTCACCTAATGTATTTTGTAGTAAAAATACATATGACTATACTGAACAATGTAGGTTTGACCTCGGATTCACGAACCTATATCATTTGTATATTTATTAATATACAGAGTTGTAATTGAACAAATATATAAATTTATTAGTTATATCATTTTTATATTAATAATATATATATATATATATATATATATATATATATATATATATATATATATATATATATATATATATATATATATATATATATATATATATATATATATATATATATATATATGTTTCATATATTCATTTTGTATATAAAATATTAAATTTTGTTATGTTATATGTAATAAATATATATATTATTTGTTTGTGTAGTTAATACTTGTGATAATACTAATATTAGTTATAATATTGATACTATATAATAACAATGATAAAGGTGATAATAATAATATTAATAAAAATATTGATATTAATAATGATGATAATACTAAGTTTCATTATAATAATTATGATAACAATAATTATAATATTCTTAATAATTCCCAAAAAAACATAATTTAATTAAAATTCGGATCCTTTTCATAATAGTATTTATATCCAAAATTTCTACATTTATAATCTTAACAATATCATTTAAACCTTTATTATCATAGTTATAAAAATCATAAACTTTTGTGTTTAATTTATAAACTAATAACTATAGCTCCTTAAAACATTTATTTGTAATTATAATCATAACTTACATGTATTCATATAATAAATTTCATAATCGTCTTTTGTTATATATTTACATTATTAACATGTTTAATATTCTTGGAATTCTAATAATAATACTAGCAATAATAATATAATAATAATAATAATAATAATAATAATAATAATAATAATAATAATAATAATAATAATAATAAAAATAATAATATTAATAATATTAATAATAATAATAGGAATAAATAAGAGTGTATACCCTTCTTGAAGCCTTTTCAAAAAAAAAAAAAAAACTCTATAAGAGACTCGAACCCGAGACCTTCCGCTCCACACTAACACCCTTAACCAATACGCTACCCATTCATTTCTGTTATTCTATGCATCTTAATTATATTTAACCTAAATCGTCTGAACCCTTCTTCTTCACCACACTTTTAATCGACCAAGTATAAAACACCCAAAATAACGAAATCTAATCAGGTTATTTAGATCCTTACTGTAATATCATCACCATCATGCACTCATTATCATCATTATTGTATCTTCACTAACACCCATCACTATTTCTTCACGATCATCTTCATCATTATTCCATTATCATTATCATACGTATCCTTCAATTCGATCATAATCTTAGTCATCGTTATTTATTATTATAACGTAACCTAATTAACACAATTATCTCATCATCATTTATCTAGCATCGAATAATCACGCATCAACACCATCCTATATCTATATCATTGAGTATCACAGTTTCATCATTATAAACTAATCATCTTTCATACATATCATCATCTTCGATTAACACCTCGTTCATCATATCTTCTCCTATAACCATGCTATATTATCATATCCTTCGTCATAATCATCATCAACATTCGTATGATCAAAGACAGATGCGTAATGTAGTAACAGCAATAGCTGTTCGAGTAAACAGAAACCAAAAGGAAAAAATATATATATATGCAGATGCAACCGTTCCTTCCCCAATCTCATCGGCCCAAAGTTGTTAGCCCATAATCTAAAGACATGTATGTGATTATTTAATCAAGCCCAACTAACATGTAGTGGCCCAATCGAATGAATGTCCAGCTGTAAATGAATTGTATCGACCTAATATACTGGGTGGGGTTCGGTTTATAGTTGGAATAAAGAATTTCACTGCTATCATCAATATAAATCACTTTTACGCGTTTTAAATCCAACAGAAACAGATATTGAGAGTAAGAACAAAGGTCATCAAGTAATCCACATGTTCTAATATAAATAAATCGGTGACCAAACACTTTGATAAAAAGCATCCCTTGATAGCAACTCCCACTCATCAGACTATCTTTATACATCATCATTTCATCATTTAATTGCTTTATCAAATCAAGTGGGATATATATTTGAAAAGTGTCGGCCATGTATAAAGATAAAGCACCCACTAGTAATATTAAAACAATAACAACATAATGTGCTCCTTATTCAAATATAAATCAGAACCAGGTATCAAACAATCGATTGTCCTTGCATGATGTAACCTGGTTTAATGGTGATTTACGATGCAACCAGAAAGAGAGAGATGGTAAAAGCTGTAGTAGAAGGATGACACCGAAAAATGGAAGCAGGAAAGAGAAGAAACGTTTGGTTTTGGTGAGGGTGTCTCACGGTGCTAGAAGATTGTGATCAAAGGTGAGTTTCATAAATATTTGAGTAGGTTTTATGATCGTATGTGTGTATGTTTGGTAATGGGGTTGGGATATCCTGGCTTAAAGAGTAATAGTTCGATAAAGTGATGGATTTGGGTTAACTTTGAATACATTAAGCAGGCTGTGGTAATGGTATGGAGGTGAAGTGGTGTTCGTGGAGGTCCATGGTTATAGTATGGTTCACGAATGAAAGAATATCAAGAGAGAAAGAGAGTAGAACGTATTGTGGGTTTTAATTGCTGAGATAGGAATCTATCAAGTCTTAGTATTGTTGTGAAGATATTAATCGACAAGGAGATCACGAATAAGAGAAGGAATAATAGAACAAGAGAAAAATACAAAACTTGATTCTGACTCCTAACAGAATTTGGATTAGTTCGAGTTTTAAATTCCAGATTGGTACGTAATTAGAGACAAAAACAAATTGTAAAAAGGCTGATTGATATGCTGAACAGCATTAAGATCTCTCATACGATTTATAACAGTGTATATAATATCTGCATTAAATTGTATTTCCATATATATATATATATATATATATATATATATATATATATATATATATATATATATATATATATATATATATATATATTGTAACATCCCTCATTTTTCCGTTAAATTTATTTTTAACACCGTCTTTTTTTTTTAGATAATATATTTCGTTATCTAAATTTGTATCTTTCGTTAACTAACGTTCTTAATATTCCCATTATTTAATTATAACATCGCTCGTTAATTTACGTTTTTAAAATATTCGTTCGGTAAAATCCCGCACCCGCTTTTAAACTCGAGGGACCGGAGTTGCCAAGTGGGCAAACTAGTTGACTAGGTCAACTAGTCAACCCACTTTCTACCATTCATTCATTTTCATCATCTCCCTCATCTCTTTTTCTCTCCATCTCAAGAACACACAAACACCCAATTCAATCACTCATCATCTAAATTCGATCTAGGAGGCTTACAACAAAACAAATTACATATTTGGAATCCTCTCTTCATCCTCTACAATTTGATACCAATTTCATCTCGTTTGGGTAACGTTTCTAAAACACTAGATTTCTCTAAATTCGTTTTATATACTTGAAATGGTGTTAGTTAGTGTCTATGGCTCGTGTCTAGCATGAATACATATTTTGTTTGCTCGATTTGTTGTTTTGAGTAACTAGTTTGAACATTTAAAATGGGTGTGCTTAATCTTGAGTTTTTTAGTGATTAAATGTGGTTAAATTGTTAAAGTTCATGTATTAAATGTGTTACTAGCATCATTAGCTTCATTTTGATGTGTAGGTTGATTTAGAAAAGCTTCATTTACAAAATGGTTGAATTCATGATTTTGATTAGGGTTTGATGAACTCTAAAATGAACTTTTGATGCTTTAAATCCATGAAATGTTATTAGTTAGTGATTAGTTGTAATATATGTTTCAATACCTTCAAAACGGCATATCATATGTGTGAATTGGATTCCCGAGTCAAGAAATGCTTTTTATGAACTTGAAACGTTGATTTTGAACATTTAACGATCATTTATTGAGGTTTTCATTGTTGTTAATGATTGAATTGATTCATGAAATATGTTTAGTTGTATTCCTATTTAAATTACCTTTACAACGATATAAGATACGTGTTTTGAATGTTAACGAGTCAAAAGTTATGATCGTTTGAAGTTGAAATCGTATAAGTGAAAACTGCCCCAGAATTTGCTGATACAGCTGCAGATGCGGCGCATCTGCCTCAGATGCGGCGGATCTGAGGCAGACTGCCCAAAAAAGTCAATTTTTGCTTAATTCTAAGTATGCTACGCAGCCCCGATCAACATGAAACTTGGAAAATATGCTCATATATGATTTCTAAGCTTAGGAAAATAGTCCGGGACCCGACCCGACCCCGTTGACTTTTTCGTTGACTTTGACCAAGTTTGACTTTTATTCAAACTTAACAAAACACTTATGAAAACGTTCTAACATGCGTTCATACTTGATTCTTGCATGAAACTTGACAAAGTGATTCACTTGCTATACTATTCGAGTCGTAACGAGCCATAGGACTAATTGAACACATTTCGTTCAACCTTGTGTCGTAACCGGTTAATTGATACAACTTACTTGTTTAGGTCAAGGCTAAACAACTTTCATGCACACATTTACTTTGTGAAGTACCTTTATACTCGTGCACTTGAGGTGAGATCATAGTCCCATCTTTCAACAACTTTTATACTTTTAAATTATGAGATGAGAAACATATACAGTTTTATACTACATACTTTTATACTTTGAACACAAGTACAAGGAAACAAACATTCCACAGCGAGTTAGAACAAAAATCCTCAATTCGATTATCATTAGTTACACTTGCAGGGTGTAAGCGAGAACTTATATTGTGTGGCCATACGGGTTTGACAAACCCTCATTACGGACGGTTCGCTACCGTCTACGGATGAAATATATTTTCGAGAAACAGTGTATGTTCTAACACTATTGTGATGGGGTTCTATGGAAGGAAATGTTAAGTCTTGATAATTGGGTGCTCGCGAACAAACTTTTGGAATGCAAACGATTTAGATAATCAACATTATGGAAATACAAAATCTTGTGGTTCAAAAACAACGTTTACAAACACCTATGATTTCACCAACGTTTTTCGTTGACAGTTTTCTATATGTTTCTCAGGTTCATACATGGCTATTTGATACATGCTTCCGCGTACACTCATACTTGCTTGGGGTCAAGCATACATGCATACACTTTGATTACTTGCTTAGAGTCAAGCATACTTACATACGCTAGTGATAGCACCTTTGGATTCAAACATTTGTTTACATACTTACCGTATTTATAGCAACTGTGACTTTCAACTTATATTATGTCGCAAGTTTATTTCATTTATACATTATACTTTTGTAAACTTAAACTTGTTGTCGATCCGTTTGGTAAACTAAACTTTGTAAGTCTTGTACTTTTCAAATGAATGCGACATAATTTTAGTCAAACGAGTCTCATATAGGGACTACGACCACGTAACGGGACCTAAGTTAGCGACGCCGTCAATGATGATTTTGTCGGGTCGCTACAGATGGTATCAGAGCGTTAGTTGTAGGGAACTAGGATGTGCATTAGTGTATCTGACAGAGTCATTAGGACGCATTAGTGAATCTAGACTACAACCGGATAGTAAATCATTGCATTCTGACATACATTTGCTATAGATATCACTTACTTGACTACTTGTACATTATACTTGAATCTTTCTTAGGCAAACTTCTTAATGGTACCAAGTTTTCATCATACGAATCCGTATTCTGCCACTTTCTGGTAACACACGTAAATTCAAGATTCATACGCGTAAGGATGACGACGACTTCATTAGTCACACTTGTTCGGGAACTCTGTCTCCCAGATTGTTATTCGCCACCGTTTCAACTTACTATCGGTGTCACACCAGTGTTCCTTACTATCTACCACTTCGTGTTACTACCATCACTACTCTAGGTGAGTATCGTCATCAATACTTATCACTACGGTTGCGTACTATTCATTATCATGATTCGTTACCCTTTTCGTACCGAAATACATTATTGTTTGACTTGAACCGCATTGACGTGAACAATCATTTATACACTTCCCTCGGGGAACGCTTCTTTAGAGTTGCACTAATTCTTTCGATTCAATGCGAGTCACGTTAGAGACGTCGTTACACTTTGTTTATTTTAAAACTTCACGATTATACGAACTTGAATCTATGGAGTGATGTGAGAATGGAGGTATGAGTTAGCGTAATATAATGACACTCGATCAACGTAGTTATATTACGGTAAGTCATACCAAAGTTCTAATGACTCGTGATGGTGATTGGACTCGATCAACCTAATCACCATCATGTGCCATGTACATGACTTCATCTTTCTTGTTGGATATCCGAAAACTCCGAGAATATTGATAACAACCATACCAAGGACACATCGTCGATTATTATCGAAACATACTTATGCTTCCGAACGGATGACAAATTCTTTCAACTTCAAACATATGTTACACTTGTATACTATCTCGTTTTCTTACGATTTTATCGACGAACTACAATATGCTTGTTATGCTTACATCGAGGCGGAAACTTCTCTCGCATTACACTCGTACTTCCGTTTAAGGAAATCTTTATTCTACATTCTCAATTGAGAGAGACTCTTCACGTTATACTAGTATTCACTGCAGGGTGAATAGTCCTAACAAACGTTTTCAAAAACCGATAAATCTTCCGTGGCGCGAAATTCTTGAGAAACAAAAACTTGTTCAAAATATATCTTAAGGAGATATACTTCGTTTCGGATCGAGATCCTCGTTTCACTTCTAGATTTCGGAATGCCTTACAAAAAGTCTCGGGACCACGTTTAGACATAAGTACTGCATGTCATCCACGCACCGACGAATAAAGCAAATGTACGATTCGAACCTGGGGAACCATAATACGAATTTGTGTTATCGACTTCAAATATACTTGAGAAAAGTCTTTGCCTTTAACCGAATTCTCTTACAACGATAATTATCACACGAGTATTAACGCCACACCTTCCGAAAACTCATATAGCCGCAATTGTCATTTTCTTAATCGTTGAACCGAAGTAGGTGACAAGCAAACCACCGGACCCGAACCCATTATGAAACAACCGAGAAATTGTTCAAATCCAAAAAGACTCAAAACGACCGTAGTCGCCAAAGGAGCTATGCGATGTTAGACGTAAACCTCTCGAATTTCAAGTGAGTGACCGCGTAATATTAAAAGTCGCACATTGAAAAGGTGTAATCCGTTTCGGGAAACGTAGAAAGCTACATCCGCGATATTTTGATCCTTTTGAAATCTTGGAGCGTATTGTGCCCGTTGCTTACCGTTTCGAACTCCCGACTCAATCGAATTCCGTTCATCCTACATTCTGTGTATCAAACTTAAAGACGTGTCTTGCGAAACAAGAACTTGTTATTCTTTTCGATGAGCTTGCTATCGATGATAAACTTCACTTCCTAGGAGAACCGGTTGAAATTATGGATCGTGAAACCAAACTCTAAACAACGTAAAAACCCCGATTTTGAAGTTCGTTGAAACGCCCAAAGAAGTACCTTCACTTACCTGTAGAATCTGCAACGCAAGGTTTCGAAGAAGAAACAACAACTACTACTTCCAACTAAATTTCAGGACGAAATTTCTTTTAAGGTGTAGGTAATGTAACATCCCGCATTTTTCCGTTAAATTTATTTTTAACACCGTCTTTTTTTTTTAGATAATATATTTCGTTATCTAAATTTTTATCTTTCGTTAACTAACGTTCTTAATATTCCCGTTATTTAATTATAACATCGCTCGTTAATTTGCGTTTTTAAAATATTCGTTCGGTAAAATCCCGCACCCGCTTTTAAACTCGAGGGACCGGAGTTGCCAAGTGGGCAAACTAGTTGACTAGGTCAACTAGTCAACCCACTTTCTACCATTCATTCATTTTCATCATCTCCCTCATCTCTTTTTCTCTCCATCTCAAGAACACACAAACACCCAATTCAATCACTCATCATCTAAATTCGATCTAGGAGGCTTACAACAAAACAAATTACATATTTGGAATCCTCTCTTCATCCTCTACAATTTGATACCAATTTCATCTCGTTTGGGTAACGTTTCTAAAACACTAGATTTCTCTAAATTCGTTTTATATACTTGAAATGGTGTTAGTTAGTGTCTATGGCTCGTGTCTAGCATGAATACATATTTTGTTTGCTCGATTTGTTGTTTTGAGTAACTAGTTTGAACATTTGAAATGTGTGTGCTTAATCTTGAGTTTTTTAGTGATTAAATGTTGTTAAAATGTTAAAGTTCATATATTAAATGTGTTACTAGCATCATTAGCTTCATTTTGATGTGTAGGTTGATTTAGAAAAGCTTCATTTACAAAATGGTTGAATTCATGATTTTGATTAGGGTTTGATGAACTCTAAAACGAACTTTTGATGCTTTAAATCCATGAAATGTTATTAGTTAGTGATTAGTTGTAATATATGTTTCAATACCTTCAAAACGGCATATCATATGTGTGAATTGGATTCCCGAGTCAAGAAATGCTTTTTATGAACTTGAAACGTTGATTTTGAACATTTAACGATCATTTATTGAGGTTTTCATTGTTGTTAATGATGGAATTAATTCATAAAATATGTTTAGTTGTATTCCTCTTTAAATTACCTTTACAACGATATAAGATACGTGTTTTGAATGTTAACGAGTCAAAAGTTATGATCGTTTGAAGTTGAAATCGTATAAGTGAAAACTGCCCCAGCATTTGCTGATACAGCTGCAGATGCGGCGCATCTGAGGCAGACTGCCCAAAAAAGTCAATTTTCGCTTAATTCTAAGTATGCTACGCACCCCCGATCAACATGAAACTTGGACAACATGCTCATATATGATTTCTAAGCTTAGGAAAATAGTCCGGGACCCGACCCGACCCCATTGACTTTTTCGTTGACTTTGACCAAGTTTGACTTTTATTCAAACTTAACAAAACACTTATGCAAACGTTCTAACATGCGTTCATACTTGATTCTTGCATGAAACTTGACAACGTGATTCACTTGCTATACTATTCGAGTCGTAACGAGCCATAGGACTAATTGAACACATTTCGTTCAACCTTGTGTCGTAACCGGTTAATTAATACAACTTACTTGTTTAGGTCAAGGCTAAACAACTTTCATGCACACGTTTACTTTGTGAAGTACCTTTATACTCGTGCACTCGGGGTGAGATCATAGTCCCATCTTTCAACAACTTTTATACTTTTAAATTATGGGATGAGAAACATATACAGTTTTATACTACATACTTTTATACTTTGAACACAAGTACAAGGAAACAAACATTCCACAGCGAGTTAGAACAAAAATCCTCAATTCGATTATCATTAGTTACACTTGCAGGGTGTAAGCGAGAACTTATATTGTGTGGCCATACGGGTTTGACAAACCCTCATTACGGACGGTTCGCTACCGTCTACGGATGAAATATATTTTCGAGAAACAGTGTATGTTCTAACACTATTGTGATGGGGTTCTATGGAAGGAAATGTTAAGTCTTGATAATTGGGTGCTCGCGAACAAACTTTTGGAATGCAAACGATTTAGATAATCAACATTATGGAAATACAAAATCTTGTGGTTCAAAAACAACGTTTACAAACACCTATGATTTCACCAACGTTTTTCGTTGACAGTTTTCTATATGTTTCTCAGGTTCATACATGGCTATTTGATACATGCTTCCGCGTACACTCATACTTGCTTGGGATCAAGCATACATGCATACACTTTGATTACTTGCTTAGAGTCAAGCATACTTACATACGCTAGTGATAGCACCTTTGGATTCAAACATTTGTTTACATACTTACGCTATTTATAGCAACCGTGACTTTCAACTTATATTATGTCGCAAGTTTATTTCATTTATACATTATACTTTTGTAAACTTAAACTTGTTGTCGATCCGTTTGGTAAACTAAACTTTGTAAGTCTTGTACTTTTCAAATGAATGCGACATAATTTTGGTCAAACGAGTCTCATATAGGGACTACGACCACGTAACGGGACCTAAGTTAGCAGCGCCGTCAATGATGATTTTGTCGGGTCGCTACATATATATATATATATATATATATATATATATATATATATATATATATATATATATATCTGTACATATATTTATAATTGTATTTATATTCGTGTATATATGTGTGTATATATATATATATATATATTAATTCGTATCTATATCTATTTATATTTTATTTACTGGATTTTCTTCATATTTGATTATATATAAATCTATTTATATAGTAGTTCTTATATATATATATGTTCTTATTAGGTTTTGTAATATTAATTAATAATTTAAATCCATTAATAATTTTAATAAGAAAACTAATAATAATAGGAACATAATATTGATAATATTAATAATTTTATCAAAATGTTACTAATAAAAATAAAATACTAATAATGATATTATTACTAATAATAATACTAGTCATAATAATATTAGTAATAATAATATAATGATATATATATATATATATATATATATATATATATATATATATATATATATATATATATATATATATATATATATTCACCTTCATATTAATAGTTACTAATATAGATGTTAATATCGAAATAATAATAATACTACTATGTCTACTATCATTTATATATAAATACATATTTATTTACAAACATTGGTTCGTGAATCGTCGGGGATAGTCTGAGGTTAAATGAATATATTGAAATAGTTCAAACATTTAGTGATTCAATATTATAGACTTTGCTTATCGTGTCGGGAACATATAAAGATTAAAGTTTAAATTTAATCGGAAATTTCCGAGTCATCACAGTGTCTACCGATAGTCCTTTCCTGTTGAATCAATACACAATCAACAGAAATGAACCCAACCTCCTGGGGCCTGGTTGACCTCATACGGACTCTAACCTCCTTG
Source organism: Rutidosis leptorrhynchoides (assembly GCF_046630445.1). NCBI lineage: Eukaryota > Viridiplantae > Streptophyta > Magnoliopsida > Asterales > Asteraceae > Rutidosis > Rutidosis leptorrhynchoides. The sequence continues at coordinate 281,246,428 of NC_092336.1, forward strand.
GGCCTGGTTATGAGTCCCCAGCCTCCTCTAGCCTGGCTGGTGCCAAACACAGTGCGCACATAATATCACATAATCACTGTAAGCATGCAATCATCTAACTAGCATGGCAATCCTTATTTAAACATGGAAATATCACTAATTTAAAGCATGGTAAAATAATAAATCACAGTAGCATGGCATGCTACTTAAACGTTATCCGAAGATATACCCACTCACCGATTACCAGCTACAGCTCAGTTATCTTACTTCTGAGCTTCTTCCTTCTTCTTGTCAACTGAGAACAACACAAACGAAGTCAATATACATATCTCAATCAATAGTATAATAAAATCATATTATAAACTAGGTCATAACACCATTTAATAAGTCTACAACATAACTCCATTCAATATCGTCAAACAAGTACGTGGAAATCGGGACATACACGCCAAAACCTATTTTTTTGCCACAAAAATAGTTTGATCCAGCTTCTTAAAAGTTAATCATTGAAAAGTACTCTTCAATAAGATTCCAACGATATTTGATTTATCAAAAACGGAGTTACGGTTTGAAAATTATGACCAAAACAAATTTCTCAAAATGCTGACAGACACACTACTAAATTCGGTAGTGTGTGTCATAGACACTCGGTCGAGTGTGTAGACACAAGAACGAATGAGTAGAGACACTCGACCGAATGACTTTTTTCAAAAGACACACTATCGAGTGTGTAGACACACGGCCCAATTCAAAAGACACACTGCCGAGTGTGTAGACCCAAGGCCCACTTCCAAAAGACACACTACCGAGTGTGTTCTTGAGCTGCTGAAATTGAAAAAGTGACGGGTTTGAGCCAAAAATCACCAAATCTCGACCATATACTCGTTTTCGACCTCAAAACTTATCACATCTTGTTTATAAACCTTTTGGGACATAAACCCACAAGTATTACATCAAAACAACAACAAATTGCACCAATTTGACATCAAAACCCACTTTGACAAAAACCTAACTTCAAAACCAATTTGACACAAATTTAAGTAATGAAAATGGGTAATTCTTACCTTGTTTGAATCAGTAAAACACAAAGAATCAATTTCTAACAAAAATTAGACTTCAAATCGAGATTTAGAGAATTAGGGTTCAAGAGGAAGAAGAAGTTAGGTACGGGAGTGATTTGGGAATTTTCTAGAGATAGTGAAGAACATGGGAGAAATAAAGCAGCCTATACACTTATTTAGGGTTAAAACCTCATACCCCACAACACAAAGGTATTTATCAGTTATCTGAAAACTTTCATACTTAATTTGACAGTCCTAACGGAGTCCAAATTAAATAAACGAACCTGTGATGTGACCCTTGTTACAAACTGATCTTAACCAAATAATAAAATAATACTATTCACATAATTAACATAAAAACATATAAAACACATAATAAAATCCTAAGGGTAAAATAATTCACTTACAACTAGTTCGGATTTCAGTCTGTTACAAATGTACTTTTAGTTTGGGTGATCAAGAATAAGATTGACCACATGTGGGGTTCAGTTCGGTTTTGGTAATAAAACAAGGGGAAATGGACAAAATTAGCATCAAGTCTTTTATATTTGTTTTTGATTAATAATTTGTTTTAAGTTGGATTTTCATTTGTATTTACTTAAGATATATAGGGTTCTTATATAGAATGATAAATGTGTAAAGATATAAAATATGGAATATACATGTAAGGAAAATAGTTGACATTTTATGCCACGTTTGCACTTAACAAAGAAAGTTTAAGTTACTTCTTTTTTTAAGTAAGTTTTAATAAAATAATTTTTTAAATCTTGTAAAATAAATCAAGTTACCTACAATAGAAAAATGAGGTAAAATAGTTAAAAAAAATTTTTTTATGGAACTTGCCTTTTTTAAAATACTATCAACCAGTTAACAATATACGTGTGGCAACAAATGATGAAAATGCAGTGTTTTTCTATAAAGAAAAATTACCAGACAATCGAAATGACTTATGGTGGATATATCAACAACGTACTACAAACCGGTAGTGCCCGTGTGAAGATCTTCGATACACCTGTTATGAATTGGATTGACTATTTGATTAGCGAATATTAGAGTATTTGGCTAATAAAAATGTAGGGGCCTAAAATTTTCGACACACTTGCAACGGTTTCAAGGTCAGGATACCGCTCATGGTGTGCAATGATTTTTGAAACTTGAGAAAACTTGTCGTTTAATCCATTGATCGCACATGGAACAGGTTCCTAGTTCACCATGGGTAAGCCCAAGTTGCTCAACAGGGTGGTTAATGAATCAATTTTCGGAAAGTAAGCATCCCAATTGTGTCTCTGATCTACAATGCTCAAAGTGTAGTGGGTAATTCAACGGTTTCTGACCATTTATTACATAAAATACTTTCTAAAGGGTCTTCCACACATCATGGGCGGATTTTAACGCCCATTCATTACATAGAATTTTGTATGTATATATATGCTAACTACTGGAGTATTTCTTTAATGTATATAAGTATAAATTCGCCTTTCAAATATATATATATATATATATATATATATATATATATATATATATATATATATATATATATATATATATATATATATATATATATATATAAAAGTATAAATTCAAATCTTTTTATATAAATTAAGCGTTATAACACTAACGTTTTCATGAATCACATAAAGATCAAACATTGGATATATGGATGAAATAATTAAGCACGTACTACTCGCATGACACAAGAGGTTAGTTGTTCAAACCTAGTGGGAATTGTAGCTTATTAGGAGTTGCGTTAATTTACAGGAATAATTTTTTACAAAGTATCATTATAATTGTATATGACAACCATAAATATAATTATCGGATGTTTTATAATATGGGTCATTAGGATATTTAAAATTAGCCCATTTAGTTACGGACCTTTTGATTTTTGATCATGGATTCGACCTTCTTTAACCTTACTAATAACATAGGTTAGTGGTTCGAAAAAGAGTCAATAACGGTCCTGAAATAACTCGATTAAAACGTACACATTTGAGTACATTAAAAATACTTGTCCTCGTTTGATAGGCTGAATAGAAATATTTTATCCGTTCAATCAATTATAAAATGGCCAATTCTATTTCTATTTAAATTTAAACTAACTAAAAGTAAATTTAAATTTAAATATAAGCGAAAGTAATAGTAGAAATTGTTATCTTATAATAAGGTTCTTTAGTGAAATAAACAAAATAAATCTAAGATAGTAAATAGTAATAAATAGAGTATAAAAGAACAAGAGCAAGTAAAACAAAGGCCTGATCAGTAATTGAAAACGTGTAGATTCTATCAACAGCTCGATTAAGAATCAAAGGTGAACACTTGAGTTCCACTGAATATGCTCCTCCTTGTTCTTCATCTGCTTGTATTTCTGGCTCTATGTTTATCTCCCCCATTGCACCTTTAAACTCTCCGCAGCTCCATTCCTTAATTCAGTTTACAACAAATAATTATACGTAATTAGATCTTAACACTTGTACATAATCCAAGCGTTACAAATGATTAAAAAAATATGAATGATTCAAAAGTTTTTATTGAACTTGATCCTGAATGAAAATAACACGTTTGATAATTATGTGAATGAACACTACGAGTGGTGTAAAATTTTCTTTTTTGTCTTTTACATGAACAAATATACTGTTATTGACGTAATTTAAGTAGACAGAACGAAGGGAATTGAGGTGTTGAATGGTTAAATATGTATTTCGAAAAAGTTCAACATACATTTTTTTCATTCATTTTCATCAAGAGATCATCGATACATGTGTTATATGTGAACGATTCATTAAACTATTCAATCAAAAAACAAGCTAAGAGTTTATAAATATCGGTTGGATGCAGTAAAGTATACACAAAATGTGCAAATCACGATGACTGTGCATGCAGGAAAAAATATATATGGACTGAGCGTGAAATCTGTGCAAACTACAGGGACTGTCAGCGTAATTATGTCTATCTTAAATTTAAATTGCACTTTTAACCCTATACGTATACGATATATTTATGTATAGTTAGTTACTTAACATACACTTGTTGTAACTTAGCAATTTGTTTCCCTCTTTCAATTGGTTAAAAATAAAATATAAATCACATATGCTTTTATATATAAAAGTAGGTGAGACAATTACCTCTATTTGTTGTCCAAGAGTGAACACAATTGTGTCCGGACTTGTTCTAAACGACAGTGGGCCTTCATCGGACACGAAAACAAAATCACCTGGTTCGGTTGGGATATGGAGGCTTAGAGCAAATGAACACGGGTCTTTTTTGCTATCATTGGCTGCACGTGGAGTTTGAGATGAGCGTGGGGTGTGAGGTTGAAGAGCAGAGTTATTGTGCTTAAACAAGGTCATTCGTGTTTCGTTTTCCATTATCTTCTTTCGAGATCTCTTGCTTCCATAGCTTCCTACAATCTTTGCAGCATCATCTGCAATCGCTTCTAGCTTACTTGCAAGATTATCCATCTTTTGGCTAAAAATAAATATAAAACATAGATAACAATAAGAATAAGAATTGAAAATAAACATCTACACCATTACTACTCCAATATACAAAATAATTAAATATTACTCTATCTTTCTCAATTCTATTATCCCAAGACAAAAACACACAACTTAGAAAATATTATCACAATGTAATTTTTGTTTACTTTACAGTTTTACCCTTTATTTTTTTATCTATCTTTTTGTTTTACATTTATATATCAACGACATTAAAGAAAACATTACCTCGTTATTCTTATATATTTATTGAAATAGACAATTACTTTGGAACAGATTTAAAAACGAATAGTTAAATTAAATATGTGCACTTATCTACTATAACATATCATTTGATTAAATGTTTACCCATATGGGGTGTAATCTCATTTACTAATGCATAAAGTTTATCAATTTTTATGGAAGTTAATTACCTAAACTTTCGAAATCTCTCCTCTCGGGCCACATCTCGCCTACGTTCTGCCGCAGATAAGGCAGAACGAGACCATTGGAACTCCTCACGATCACCATCTCGACTCCACTTATCAGCCAACAATCCAAAACAAAAATCGGCCTCGCTAAACGCCTGATGCAACTCCTCAATCGATATCCCATGTCCACTTATCCTAAACACTCCATACTTTGTAGCCGATCTCATCAACTCACTAATTGAATTTCTGTCCTTACTTTTAATCAATCGATAATCAACATCCGCAATCATTGATCTGTTGACATATTCAGGAAGATTGAGATCAGGCATATGTTTCATTTTCTCAAGGTAAGTGCTGAAAGCTGGTTCCGTTCGGTTGCCGCTAGCAGATGTTGGCGCAGGAGAAGGTGGTGGTGCGGGTGCTGTTGATGATGATAAGCGATTTTTGATTCGGGCTAGAGCCATGATTGCAAAATTTGTATTGGGAAAAGTATGGATCAAACGAAAGAATATAAGTATAAGATGTAAGCAAGAGGTTGTTATACTATTTGTTTGCCACTTTTTGTGGCATCATAATGGCATGCATGCATTGTTAATTAACAATAGTTTGTGAATTAAATTATATTTTCATTTTAAGTTACTGCCAGAATATATATAAACAACGAGAGCAATTGCTCGGAATTCGCATATTTCCTTGGATAAAATAGCTTTGGTGTTCTATATTTGGTAATTTTGGTCTACTACTAAAGGCTTTGAATCCGAAGTAATCGTACATTGTGGAACTTACATAACTTTTTAGTAATGAATGATTCACAATTAATGGAAAATGATAAAGGTTGTAATTATATCTATATCTATAGTTAATATTAAAAATTCTATAATGATAATGTTATAATTAGGCTAATTCCTTTGTTAAAAAAAAAATTCAAAAAAAAAAGAAAAAAAATTTAAGATGGTGGGTGATGTGATTAATCAAAATAACTTTAAATTAAAATTAAATCTTATTAATTAATTATTATTATTAAATTTTATTAATAATTATTTTAATTATTAAAATTAAATAATTTTGGATTATTTTAATTAATTATTTTGAATTGAGTACGAGAAGGTATAAAACATAGGTAGAAGAAAACCAATTCTAAATTTATATTTTAATTTACACAAATGACAACCAATATTATCTCTTATGATTGTATGTGGATCGTTTAATATGCCGTTCAAAAAAAATGTGGATTGTTTGATATGCATTTTAGGTGTTTGATGAAATGTTTAGCTGACGAGTTTCTTAGTCGGACTCTGTGGTTCCACGGGTCATTAAACTAAATAACTTTAGCATTTACGTTCACTTAATACCTAAAACATATCATTAAAGTGTTTCGCTTAAACAAACTCGTGGTTCTACGGGTCATTTCACTAGTTAGACCTTAATTCTAGATTTACTGTTTCCACTTACTAGTAATATATATCCGCGCTTTGTTTCGAGTAAAAATAGTTGAAAAAAAAAAGTTTCAATGAATGTAAAAAAATATATTTCACAAAAAGGTGATTTACTCTTTTACCCTAAAAGTTGAGGGTAATTACAAAACTACCACATTGAACAGTAGAAAACTCGTTGAACTTTTAGTGTGTGTTTATATATATATATATATATATATATATATATATATATATATATATATATATATATATATATATATACACACACACTAGATTTAGATGCATGTGCATTGCACGATAGCTCTACAAAATAGTATTTGAAAACGTTATTATTAGTACTCATTATACGTATGACACGCTAACAAATGACGAAATTCTTCATTATTAATAGTATATGTATTGAAACCAAATTTATTGTAAATTTAAGTTTCGTAAATCAACATTTGCAACCTATAATCAAAGTTATGTTGGGATGACCTGTTAATATATAAAGGTATTGTTATTATATAGAGGTAGTGCACCTGTATTTTGATTCATAAATATGAACTATGCCACTTTATAAAACTGGTGAATACTCGCATAAGAAAAATGTGGCATTAACATAACCATATACCAGAAACGTTCATACAGATAATGTTTACATATCAAAGCATGTAAAAACCATTTGGGGTCACCAACGAAGCATTGCTTCAATGGTACCGCGGTTACACTTGTGTACTCGCAGAGCTAGAGGTCTCGGGTTCGAACCTCGTCACCCGCTCTAGGAATTGAAACATTATTCCTTGAAGGTGGCCCAAAGGAAAGGTTTTACCGACCCGCTCCGGGTCTAAGATCCGGCCCGCCTGCCCCTCGAAATGGTTTAAGGGTCGGATCCTCAGAGTGTGGTTCGGGTTTCATGCCCGAAAGCGCGTGTGTGTATGCAAATGATGACTAGGCTTCGGTCTGGACTGATGCAAGCTTGCCTTTCAAAAAAAAAAACATTTGGGGTCTTTTCACTTAGAATTGACTTAATTGCCTTAGTTGTGGAAGACTTAATAAATAAAGAAAATGACACTGGCTTTAAACGCTTTTGTTTAAAGGTCTTCTTTAAACCAAGGCTCTTGCTTGATGCTCTTCTTTGGAGGGCTATCACCCACCAACAGTAACTACAATTCCTAACAAACTCGTATAACCACATGTGTTAACATTTTGTAAAAAATATCGTATGTTTGTACAATTCTTGGCAATCCTTGTCGATGGAGCAAGGATATTGAGATCTGATCACTGAATGGATGATATAGCAGGATATGATGATGAATCTATGCTTGTTAGCGGTTCCCCGAAGGTAGTACGAAGGTATCGTACTTTACGCCACCAAGATACGAAGGTAACTCATTGAGAGTATTGTATGTGAGTAATTGCAACCTCCTCCCCACTCTAGAGATCATGTTCTCCTTTTATAGGGTTAGGCAATAGCTCTATTACCAGCTTTCTAGGTGGAATCAGTCTCCAAGGCGATCTCTGATGAGACAAAGGGGACTTTCCCTTCAGCCGACTGCAACTCCTGCTGGTTCAAGAAAGCTACCCTGCAACATTCCTCTTTTGTTATTTGGATGTTAGTGGAAGCGAGTTTGGTCAACCCGCTTACTTCTCTCCTTTAGTCTAGGTAATCTTGTGACTTTAGGAGAGGTCCTTGTCCATTGGTAACCGTGACCCCTTCGTCATCACGTTCCTTCGTTACTATTGCTTCGTATAACGGAAGTGGTTTCGTACCAACTCTGAATATTGGGATTATATTTTGGTAGCATTCTTCTTTTGTCATTTGAGCGCCATTATTTGAGTTTGAGGATATCCCGCTCTTGATTTGTATTTGAAATATGTGTTCTTGTGATCCAATCTTATGTCATTTATCCTCGTTAGACGTGATATCTTCGTTAGCTTAGCTTCGTTTATCTTAACGGGGAGATACACTATCAAGCCCCCAGTTTAATTTTACGAAGCTTTCTTACCGAGCTATGTTGAATTAAACTCAAACTGCCACTTGATTACCTAATTTGACGTTTCTGATTTCAGCAATTATTTACCCGGGTACGATTACCTTTTTGCCCCTGCTAAATCTTTTCTGTTTAAATAGGCTTGAAGGGTGAAACGGTAATTTACCGGTACGATTACCAAAGTAACTCTGTAACTGATGGGATAGTTTTCTGCTTAGGGGTAATAAAGAGTTAACTTTTCATCTTCTCTTTCATTTTTCCTTTCCTTTTTCTTTTGCTTCTCTTCATCATCCGATCATCTTTCTTAATTTTCAAAAAGGTATTGCTCCCAACTTGCTATCTTTTTTTTTTGTTTTTTTTTTTTGTTATGGCTAAAGTAGGGCTTTGATCTATTTCTAGTGTTGTGACCCCCGAACACTGTGAACGCCTCCGTAAAACCCTAGGTCTTAAAGGAGATGACATAATTTTGTAGGAATCCGGTAAGTTCATGCTGGATTTTCCGGCAGATTACGTCGAAATGTACACACAATCATTTACAGAGTGCAACCTTAGGATCCCCATTTCATCATTTTTCCTTAGTGTTCTTGATTACTTTAAAGTTCATGTTTCGATTGTTCACCCTTTTGCCATCAAAAAGATCCTGGCTTTTGAATATATGTGGAAAGCATATGGCGGCCAGCCTTCTGTTGACTTATTTCGCTGCTTCTTTCAAACTGGTGATGCTGGAAATTGGGTTACAATTGCCAAGTGTCGTAAAAAGAGGGGTAGTGTGATCGATACTCCCATGTGTTTTGCTTCTTCCATTCCTAATGTAAGGAATTGGAAGAATTCCTTTGTCTATATCAAGAAGTCTTTTTTCTTTCCGGATAAATTTCCCAATGCCGTTGATAGCAGGTGGGCCACTGTTCCCAAACAATATAGTGATCCTGTTCCTGAGGATGCTAAAAATGATCCTCTCTACGGTAGGATTTGTCGTCATCCTATAATACCCTCAACTCTTCCGGATTCCCTTATTTTTAAGCTCGACATGGTACCTTCATGTGAGAGAGGCGAAGTTATTCCTGTGAACTTTTGTGGGGAAAAGGGTAGGTTTTGCATGACCTAAGCTTTATTTTTGTTTGATCTTTTTACTTTATCTCTCTGACCCTTATTGCTTTTTGAAAGGACCCGTCCTAATCCACCTGGATGAAGTCATCAACATTTGGTCCCATTGCGATGATCGGCTCCAAGTAATGTCCTTATATTGAGCAAATGCACAGCGGAAGATTTAATTCGTACCTGAGAATAAACATGCTTTAAAGTGTCAACCAAAAGGTTGGTGAGTTCATAGGTTTATCATAACAATCATTTCAATATGTTAATAGACCACAAGATTTCATAATCATAAACATAATACACTCGCAAGTGTATGTAAAGCATTCTAAGTGGTTGAGCACTTGGTAACCATACTTAACATTTAATCAATGTCGCATATTCCCTTTATTATGAAATCTCACTACACCGTACCAAGTGTAGTCACCAAAACGAAGTACTGTGCAACCGTTGAATACTGGTCGTCCAGTCCGGTTGGGGTTGTCAGGCCCGATAGATCTATCAACAGGATTCGCGTTTACAATACCCATGTAAATAGTAGTTACCAAGCTACAGGGAAATATGTCAGTGGTACAACTCAACGTAGAATATATTTTTAAGTACTTGTGTCTATTTTGTAAACATTTATAAAAGCAGCGCATGTATTTTCAGCCCAAAAATATATATTGCGAAAGCAATTAAAAAGTGAGCAAATGAAACTCACTTTTGCCTTGAAGGTATTTAATTCGACTTGGTCTCCGATAGATATCATGAACCTAACCATATATATAATATATCAACATATTTTCTTTTTAAGTAATCGTTACATATATATATACTTTTAATACTTTTAATATTTTCTTAGTCCGTAGTTAGCAGTCCGATGTTAGTGGTCCACAATTAGTTGCTTAAATAAAATAAATAAAGACCCCATCGTATTCGTATTGATCAGAATTAATCTCGACCCATGGTACCATGTTGTCAAATGACGTGTTGCGTACATAAAGTACCGTGTTGTCAAATGACGTGTTGCGTACAATCATGAGGTCTTATGATTAATCTTCTCGTGTTGTTTACGGGTGGTCCTGAAATATATAAAATCAAATCATAAGTAATTATATATAAAATATCATATTAATTAGAAAAGATATGATTAATTTACTTTTTCTCCAAATATTTTCGTAGCTAAACTAGCTTCGGATACCCAATCTTGTTTTAGTCGTAGTTCCTTCATTACAACTCCGTTTTTGTTGGTTCAACTTGCCACTTCCTTGGATCGAGTCAAATTTTAAGAATATGAACTGAAAATACCTTAGTTTTTATTTGAAATCATAGGTTATAGGTCAAACTTTGGGGAAACTTATGAAAGTGATCATTTTCCATCATAAAAACAACATTTAATGATCATTTTTCTAAAAATACTTACACTTTGAGTTAAACCATGAAATTTTTATGTGTTAACATATTCATAAGAAATATCATTTTTTTTAGAACATGAACTTCCAGTTCAAAGTTCAAGATGGTTTTTAATTATCCAACCCAAAACAGCCTCCGGTTGCACTCTGACGAAGTAGATTCATTTTTTAAGATGTTCTTTGTAAAACCAAGTTATATCTTGTTAAGTTAGCATATCATTATGATATATTACAGGTCTTGAAGTGTTTTAAAATTCAAGTTAGAAGGATCTATTTAGTTTGCGAACAAGTTTGAAATCATTCAAACTATGTTCTTGTTGTTAAAATTTTATAACACAAAATAAGATAGCTATATGAATATGAATTGAATAAGATTATGAACAAGGTTACTACCTCAAGTTACTTGGACAAAGTTACTGCAAAAGATAAGAAATAATCTTGGAATCAAAGAGTGGTGGAGTTAGATCAAAAGGTTGGAAGTAAACTTCTTCAAATGGGTGGTTATTTTGATATGTTCTTGAAAGAGTTTTCTTATGGTGTTTAAGGCTTATAATTGAAGCTAAATGATGGGGAAAATGCTTAGAGATGATCAAGTATGAAGTTAGAAGTATTTTGAGAGAGAAATGAGGGTGTAGGTATGAGAAAATGGAGTGAAGAAATGGTGTTCATTTATAAAAACGTTTTTAGTTTATAAAGAAAGAAAAGGATTCCTAATTTTGTTTTCTTACTAATAATTCATACTACTTGACAAATCCTAGTTACCTCATATCTAGGTCAGTAATAATGTTGATTAGGATGTTGATTTGATGTGTATATACAAATAGTAAATACGTATAGAAGCTGGGTATGATACGGGTACATATACCCTAGATATACGTATAGAAATCTTGAGGAAACGGAACGAGAATTCAAATATATCTATCTTTTGTGAATATACTTATACTGTTTTATGTATTTAAGACCTTAAAAAGTGATTAAATACATTATATATACGATACATGTATACGCATTATAGATTATAAGTATATATATCAAAGAATGTTACGTATAGTTATCGTTTTGAAAACTTAAGTTAGTAGTTTCAAAATATACTTATAACTCATTGTCATTAGTACACAATGAGATGTTAAACCATTCTTAGATCATGTTAAATATATATAAATACATATATATATACACAAACGTATAATTATCGTATGTTATATAGTTCGTGATATCATCGGTCATATTGGACGGTCAAACGTTGTGTAAAACTCTTTTCAAAAACACAAGTCTCAACAATTTGGATTGCTTATCATGTTGGTATGGTTTAATTTATGTAAATATTAATCTCATAAGTATAATTTGGTCGGAAAATTCTGAGTCATTACAGTACCTACCCGTTAAAGAAATTTCGTCCCCGAAATTTGATAGAGGTTGTTATGGATAACAACAAGAAGGTTTTCATGACAAATATAAGGTGATAATGGAGTTTTATCATCATTGAGTAATGTAGATAAAACGATTCGATTATGCGAAGAATATAAATGAGACTATCATAAAAGTGTGAGATGAGTAAAATATATTCGTCTTAACCGATGACGTAGTTATGATTGATTTCCGGGATTTAAGGGATTTAAGGGATTTAAAGAGAATCTTACGTAATAAGATTTGGTTCTTTGGTGATTAAGGAAATCAGGATCTTCTTTGATTATATGCAATAATCTGTTTCGATTGTTCTGTCGGATATTTCACTATAAATTCACCCCTTCGTTTCCTTATTTTCCACGACTCACACCTTCTATTCTTTCTCCCTTGATTCTTACTTTAAAGCATTCATCAATATGCTCCATCCAGTCCTGATTCTTGATATACTCCTAACTTTTATTTCTGTCATTCTTCTTTTTCATCTACTACCAGAAGAATCTATTTACTTCTACTATACTCTTGTGTTTATAGTGTTTCTAATTCTCCCGTGTCTCTATATTGCTATCTGCATCGATATACACGGTTTGTAATTTCGAGGTTATTATCGGAGTTTATATTCTTCATTATTTTTCGGAGCTTCATGCTTTCGTTTTCTCTTCCCGACTTCGAGTCAAGCGAGTAATGGACTGGAATTCGTAGATATGAAATTCAGAATGAACATAGCTAATGCTCTAAGAAGAAAATGGTAATAGAACGATTTTGATTTGTTAAATTACCAGAATACCCTGGAGAAGACAGAGTCATCCAGAAAAATATTCTCTTGATATGTTTAGAGATTAGATAGAATGTAAGAGTCATGTAAATGGCACATGATGACGGTACTGTGAATCATCATGCTTCATTAGAAACTCAGCATGACTTACTGTAATATAATGACGTTGATCAAGTGTCATTATATTATACTAATCCATGCTTCAGTTCCCAACACTACTTCAAAACATTCATATTTTAAACTCGAAGGTTTCAGAATTTAGAAACTAACACAGTTTCTTTTATGTTGCAGATATTACGGAGAGATAAATGATCTCAGATAAGAATAGTTGTGAAAATATCGCCAGAAATATGGAGGATATTTATAATAGAACATACGAGAATATCTTAGAATTTCTAATATCAATGGATGATGATGAAGATTTGTCTGTGAAGGTTTAGAATGAGAAATAAGATGTTTGCTAACGATTTCAGCAGGCACAGAATCATTTGGATTCTTTGAAGGCAAACTTATTCTTTGTGATTTGTCCACGGCTTTCTTCATAGTTTCGCATAATCCGCTTTTCGGTACTAAATTTTCTATCGAGCATTCCTAACACTCCTTTCTTTATCATCAAACTTTTGGCCATTAAGATCATCTACAACATGCTGCTTCATCAGCATTTTCAAAGTTAACTGATCTAGGTCATCGGTTATCAAACCGAGGTAGTTTCAGGAGAATTGTGTTTTTTAGAATGATTAATCGCTGATGGTAATATTGTGGAATATAAAAGGTTCCCCAGTAACAATAAAGAGTACGCATATATATCGCGGTTATAATAAAGTTATTTCGGATGAAAATTCGGAGTTGACTTGCTGGAGCTGTGACAAAATTAGCTACTTTGGAAAGGGATTGCAAAACGATCTTCGGTAATAACAATGTCAAAGGCACTAGAACAGATACGTGTCAAACGTTTACTCAGTTTCCGAGGGTTTTTCAGGTGCATAACTATATGCATCAATCTTTTCTTCCGTAGATGAAGTGCGGTTGGTTTATCCTCTCGATTGAGGTGTTTTTAAGAATCATGATAGATTTGAACGCTGATTGTAATCGTCGAGATACAATGAGGTTTAAGATGAAATCAAGTGGCAATCTTGAAGAAATGTTTAGTTTCATATGTTATAATCAATATTTTAATTCATTTTAATTGTCTAATGTCATTAGTCCACAGTCGATAGTCCATAGTAACAGTCCAATAATTCATATATAGTTTAATATATAATATACGAATTAATTAATACGTGTCGTGACCCGTATACGTCTCAGACTCAATCACAACTCAAACTATATATATTATTGTAGAATCAAGCTCAACCCTGTATAGAAAACTCGATCATTACTGCATATAGAGTGTCTATGGTGATTCCAAATAATATATATAGATGCATCGATATGATATGTCAAAACATTGTATACGTGTCCCGATATTTAAAGTGCATAAAATAATTACAGAAATTAAATGACGATAAATAAAAGTGCGATAATTAAATTGCGATAAATAAACTGCGATAAATAAAATGTAATCAGTTAGCTAGGAACAGTTAGCTAGGAATAGTTATCGTGGATTCTTAACAAAATTTTTCATAGTTAATTTGTTTGTTTCTAACAGATTTTATTTTGTCATATGTTTTCTTCATATGCCACTTGTTGGATTCTGATATGTTAAAATCTAAATATGAAATTTGAATGAAAATGGTTATTCTGCGGTGAACGGATACGTATATCGGCGGTTGTAAGTAGGATAGTAAATGATTGTTGAATCAGCTTCGACGAATGTACAATGTAACTTATTAAGATGAAATCTAATTATTCCTCGGGTATTACCTACCCGTTAAAAAAAAAATTCACCATTAATATTTTGTACAAAAGAACTTTTAATTACAATCTTTATGAAAACATATATACATATATATTTTCTTCAGATGAAATCATGAATTTAATGAGTTAATATGATATTAATCTCATTTGCTTTTCGGTTTGAGCTAGAATAAGAAATCTCTAAAACTTTTTGAAACTACATATTCTTCGCAGAATATCAATGAAGTTATGGATCAATACTTCATCATTCATTATTGTTGGTACTCCTTGGTATCTATAGTGCGTATGATGTTGATGTTTGTGGGACAGATTATAATGTCGAGACGTGTGATGCGGATGTTGTTTGTTAGTGGTATTGTTGATGTTATTGATGGTGGTGCTGATTATGCTGCTGGTGCTGCTGCTGGTGTTTGCAACCTTCGCACCATGTTCTCCAAAGCCGTCACGCGAGCGCGAAGTTCGTTAACTTCTGCTAGTACACCGGGATGATTGCCGGTTGGAGCGAGCGAATGAACAAGATTTGTAATATGGGATAGTATATAATCGTGACGAGATACTCTAGAAATGAGAGAGAAAATGGTGTTTCGAATAGGTTCGCCGGTAAGTGCTTCAGGTTCATCGCCAAGAGGGCAATTTGGTGGATGGAATGGATCACCTTCTTCTTGTCTCCAGTGATTTAGTGTATTACGATCCCATCCCCAATTCATCTAGAATAGATGATGAGAAATTGGTTGATCCATTCCGGTGACGCTGCTTTCGGAGCCCGAATGGAAATCTATATCGACATAACTGTCGGAATCTGAAGAATTCGAACTAGATGCGGAATCCATCTTGTATAATGGGGAAAATGAATTTTTGGTATGGAATAGATTATAGGAGTTAGATTTGGTACTCTTCAATACATAATTTACATATGTATATATAATACCAAAATCCCGTAAATTACGGAGAATCTTTGAAAAGATATCAGTCAAAGTTCGCAATAACAGATATGCTAATATAAGAATTCGTCTATACACTATCAATGCAGTAAATGCAGTAAAACGTGTCTAGACTTATGAATGATAAGCAGGTAATTTTCTAAGGATGATAAGCAGATGATTTTCGACTAGAAATGATAAGCAAAATTTTAGACATGTAGACACGGTCGAAGTCCAGACTCATTAATGCATCCTAACAACTACTAGTTAGACACACTAATGCAAGACCTGGTTCGCTACGACCACCGCTCTGATACCAACTGAAAGGACCCGTCCTAATCCACCTGGACGAAGTCATCAACATTTGGTCCCATTGCAATGATCGGCTCCAAGTAATGTCCTTATATTGAGCAAATGCACAGCGGAAGACTTAATTCGTACCTGAGAATAAACATGCTTTAAAGTGTCAACCAAAAGGTTGGTGAGTTCATAGGTTTATCATAACAATCATTTCAATATGTTAATAGACCACAAGATTTCATAATCATAAACATAATACACTCGCAAGTGTATGTAAAGCATTCTAAGTGGTTGAGCACTTGGTAACTATACTTAACATTTAATCAACGTCGCATATTCCCTTTATTATGAAATCTCACTACACCGTACCAAGTGTAGTCACCAAAACGAAGTACTGTGCAACCTTTGAATACTGGTCGTCCAGCCCGGTTGGGGTTGTCAGGCCCGATAGATCTATCAACAGGATTCGTGTTTACAATACCCATGTAAATAGTAGTTACCAAGCTATAGGGAAATATGTCAGTGGTACAACTCAACGTAGAATATATTTTTAAGTACTTGTGTCTATTTTGTAAACATTTATAAAAGCAGCGCATGTATTCTCAGCCCAAAAATATATATTGCGAAAGCAATTAAAAAGGGAGCAAATGAAACTCACTTTTGCCTTGAAGGTATTTAATTCGACTTGGTCTCCGATAGATATCACGAACCTAACCATATATATAATATATCAACATATTTTCTTTTTAAGTAATCGTTACATATGTATATACTTTTAATACTTTTAATATTTTCTTAGTCTGTAGTTAGCAGTCCGATGTTAGTGGTCCACAATTAGTTGCTTAAATGAAATAAATAAAGACTCTATCGTATTCGTATTGATCAGAATTAATCTCGACCCATGGTACCATGTTGTCAAATGACGTGTTGCGTACATAAAGTACCGTGTTGTCAAATGACGTGTTGCGTACAATCATGAGGTCTTATGATTAATCTTCTCGTGTTGTTTACGAGTGGTCCTGAAATATATAAAATCAAATCATAAGTAATTATATATAAAATATCATATTAATTAGAAAAGATATGATTAATTTACTTTTTTCCAAATATTTTGGTAGCTAAACTAGCTTCGGATACCCAATCTTGTTTTAGTCGTAGTTTCTTCATTACAACTCCGTTTTTGTTGGTTCAACTTGCCACTTCCTTGGATCGAGTCAAATTTTAAGAATATGAACTGAAAATACCTTAGTTTTTATTTGAAATCATAGGTTATAGGTCAAACTTTGGGGAAACTTATGAAAGTGATCATTTTCCATCATAAAAACAACATTTAATGATCATTTTTCTAAAAATACTTACACTTTGAGTTAAACCATGAAATTTTTATGTGTTAACATATTCATAAGAAATATCATTTTTTTTAGAACATGAACTTCCAATTCAAAGTTCAAGATGGTTTTTAATTATCCAACCCAAAACAGCCTCCGGTTGCACTCCGACGAAGTAGATTCAGTTTTTAAGATGTTCTTTGTAAAACCAAGTTATATCTTGTTAAGTTAGCATATCATTATGATATATTACAGGTATTGAAGTGTTTTAAAAGTCAAATTAGAAGGATCTATTTAGTTTGCGAAGAAGTTTGAAATCATTCAAACTATGTTCTTGTTGTTAAAATTTTATACCACAAAATAAGATAGCTATATGAATATGAATTGAATAAGATTATGAACAAGGTTACTACCTCAAGTTACTTGGAAAAAGTTACTGCAAAATATAAGAAATAATTTTGGAATCAAAGAGTGGTGGAGTTAGATCAAAAGGTTGGAAGTAAACTTCTTCAAATGGGTGGTTATTTTGATATGTTCTTGAAAGAGTTTTCTTATAGTGTTTAAGGCTTATAATTGAAGCTAAATAATGGGGAAAATGCTTAGAGATGATCAAGTATGAAGTTAGGAGTATTTTGAGAGAGAAATGAGGGTGTAGGTATGAGAAAATGGAGTGAAGAAATGGTGTTCATTTATAAAAACGTTTTTAGTTTATAAAGAAAGAAAAGGATTCCTAATTTTGTTTTCTTACTAATAATTCATACTACTTGACAAATCCTAGTTACCTCATATCTAGGGCAGTAATAATGTTGATTAGGATGTTGATTTGATGTGTATATACCAATAGTAAATACGTATAGAAGCTGGGTATGATACGGGTACATATACCCTAGATATACGTATAGAAATCTTGAGGAAACGGAACGAGAATTCAAATATCGCTATCTTTTGTGAATATACTTATATTGTTTTATGTATTTAAGACCTTAAAAAGTGATTAAATACATTATATATACGATACATGTATACGCATTATAGATTATAAGTATATATATCAAAGAATGTTACGTATAGTTATCGTTTTGAAAACTTAAGTTAGTAGTTTCAAAATATACTTATAACTCATTGTCATTAGTACACAACGAGATATTAAACCATCCTTAGATCATGTTAAATATATATAAATACATATATATACACAAACGTATAATTATCGTATGTTATATAGTTCGTGATATCATCGGTCATATTGGACGGTCAAACGTTGTGTAAAACTCTTTTCAAAAACACAAGTCTCAACAATTTGGATTACTTATCATGTTGGTATGGTTTAATTTATGTAAATATTAATCTCATAAGTATAATTTGGTCGGAAAATTCCGGGTCATTACACTTTTGTAGAGATGTCTTTGTGAAATGTTATCAAGTCCTTTGGGGTGAAACATATGACTGAAGCTGTCCGTGCTAGCATTGTCGTTAAGGAGCTTGGTTCTCGTTCTTGTTCTGGTTTTATGGAGGTGGACAGTAAACCGGAGAAAGTGGCTGAGTCTAGTGCCCCCAAGGTTCAACACAGCTCGATGGTCGCTTCGGAGCACGAGCCTATTGATGTTGATGCAGAGCCTGACGTGTCCAAGAGCATCCATGTTAAGGTATCTAGGTGTCAGAAGGCTGCTAGGAAAATGAAAGAGGTTGTTTCTGGTTCTCCCTTGAAGAAAACTAAGTTCGCCCTTCGAGATGAAGATACTGATGACGAAGCTCATGTTGAAGGTTCTGGCGACAATGTTCTCTTGGGTATGGTTTTTTATTAGTGTTTTGTATTTGAACCATTCTTTGTTCTCAAATATATTTGTGTGCCTCTGTAGGTGATATTCCTGATGTCCCTTCTTTAGAAGCTTGTTTCGATGTGTTTGATGAAATGATTCCTTCTGAGTTCGAAGATGCCTTCGTGGATATCTCCAAGCTCATTGATGTTTATACCGCTCATTGCTACCGTTCAACTATTTATAACCACCTCGTTCTGTCCAGTTTGAAGCAGAAATCTGGCGATGTTGTGTTTCTAGAGAAGGAGGTGGAAGAGCTTAGGGATGTCAATGCATCCTCCAAAGAGTCTGTGAAGAAGCTCCAAGAGCGATTGTTATTGAACACATCTTGGGAAGAGGAGGTGAAATCAGCCAAGAGTGAGATTTTGAGCATGCAGGAGAAACAGAAGCTTAATGAAAAGAGGATTGCTGACTTGGAAGAAGAGAACAAGGCTCTCCGTCAGGAAGCAAAAGCGTTATCAGATCAGAAGAAGAGGTTTGATGGTTTAAAAGATGATTATTCTGATGTGATTACCGAGGTCATTCCACATGTCTGCATGCAGGTTATTCGTAGCAAAGAGTTGAGCACGTTCGTTGGTGATGTTGTTCTTGCTAGCCAACTGGAGGAGAGGTGTAAATTGTTGACCGAGCTATCCAAGCAGGGCAAGCTTGAGCTTAGCGACTATCCGGAGTATACTGATCAGGCTTCAGCCCTTGTCGATACTGCATGTGCTCATTTTGCTGATGCTGAGCTCAACTATGTCACCTATGTTGCTGCTCACTCTGATGCTAAGCATGTGGAGCTCCTTGCCTTGGTTGCGGAGTAATGATCTTTGTGTTTGGTTTGTTTTGTGATCCTCTTTTGCTGTGGTGACCTGTATGCTAGTTATCTTATGTTTAATGTACCTTTATCAGGCCTGCGTGCCTGCTGATTTGGGGCTTTGTTGCCGATGAACAATTTTTATTCTATATTTTGTGGGTTGTCATGCCCATCTATGTGTTATTACTCTATTTAACTTTTAAGCAGGTCAAGCCTTTGGGTTTTTTGGTTGCCTCTTGGTTATCTAGGTGTGACCCTTTAGTGCTGAAATATGTGCGCTATTTCCTTGGAGGTATTCTTCTTGGGAATATTCTACAATAGCTTTGGCATACTTCTGGGGTTTCCTTTTCGTGCATTGCTTAAGTGTAAGAAGTAATTCCTCTTGGGAATACTCTGCAATAGCTTTGGTATACCTCTTGGGTTACCTCTTGCGTATTGATTAAGTATGAGAAGTATTCCTCTTGGGAATACTCTGCATTAGCTTCGGTATACCTCTTGGGTTACCTCTTGTGTATTGCTTAAGTATGAGAAGTATTCCTCTTGGGAATACTCTGCAATAGCTTCGGTATACCTCTTGGGTTACCTCTTACGTATTGCTTAAGTATGAGAAGTATTCCTCTTGGGAATACTCTGCAATAGCTTCAGTATACCTCTTGGGTTACCTCTTGCGTATTGCTTAAGTATGAGAAGTATTCCTCTTAGGAATACTCTGCAATAGCTTTGGTATACCTCTTGGGTTACCTTTTGTGTATTGCTTAAGTATGGCAAGTATTACATCATTAAGCTTGGTGTTTCCAAAAGATAGTAGGATTGCATTCACATTTCTTGTGGTAGGAAGCGTATAAGTTTCAACTACCCATTACAAATGTTCCTACTTACATATATCTAAGTATCTAGAAGTAGAACTTTTGAAGGTTTACCCCGTTCCAGGTTCTGGGGACCTATTTTCCTTTCGTGGTTTCAAGTTTGTATGAACCATTCCCGAAAGCTTCAGAGATTATGTATGGGCCTTCCCAAGTTGGACCCATCTTGCCCTCGTATTCCACTTTGCTAGTGCTGTTGAGCCTTAGGACGTAGTCCCCAACTTTGTACACCGATGGTTTGACTCGCTTGTTGTAATACTTCTCAATCGTTTTCTTGTAGGCTGCTTCCCGAATCAGCCCAGCTTCCCTTCTTTCCTCCATGAGGTCAAGGTTGAGACGTAGGTTCTCCTCATTCTCTTTAAGGTTCTCGGTTCTGTTGGTTAATACATGTATCTCCGCGGGCAGTACCGCCTCGGTGCCGTAAACCAAACTGTAGGGGTCTCTCCGTTACTCCCCTTGTGTGTGGTTCGATGAGCCCATAGGACTAAGGGGAGTTCTTCCATCTATCCTTGGTGGCATTTACCAAATCGTTTCTCGAGGTCTTTTAAGATATCCTTGTTGGTTACTTCAACCTGTCTGTTCCCTTGTGGGTGGTAAACGGAAGTGAAGGTTTGCTTTATCTGTAATTTCTCACAGAACCCCGGGAAGATACCTTCGGCGAATTGTTTCCCATTATCCGAAATGAATTCTTGGGGTATCCCAAACTGGCACACGATATGCTCCCAGACGAATTTTTCTATATGTTTCCCCGTCGTGGTGCTTAGTGGTTTTGCTTCCGTCCACTTTGTGAAGTAGTCTATCACAACTACCAACCATTTGTAGCCTCCTGGTGCCTTGGTGAGTGGACCTACTAGATCTATGCCCCACTTTGAGAAAGGCCATGCTGATAGCACCGATATCATCTCATGCTTTGGATGTTTTTTGAACTTTGGCGTGGATCTGACATGGCTCACAGGTTCGTAAAAGTGTAACTGTATCTTCGTGCATGGTTGGCCAATAGTACCCCATCCTTAGTATCTTTGCCAAGATTGACCTTGGTCCGGA
Organism: Rutidosis leptorrhynchoides; assembly: GCF_046630445.1. NCBI lineage: Eukaryota > Viridiplantae > Streptophyta > Magnoliopsida > Asterales > Asteraceae > Rutidosis > Rutidosis leptorrhynchoides. The sequence continues at coordinate 281,268,377 of NC_092336.1, forward strand.
ATGAAGCCCACATATACCTTCATGCATTTCTCTAATGATCATCGAAGCTTGGTTTGGTCCGACACATCGAAGCCAAGGAGTAAGGAAAGATTTTCTATATAGGTCTCCGTTCATTATTTTGTATGACAGTGCTTTGATCCGGATCTTTCATGCTTCCTTTTTATCTTCGGGTAAAATTCCGAGTTCCAAGTATTCCCTTAGTGGCTTCACCCATGTATTTTCTTCTTCGGTGATTAATTCATGGACTTCCTGAGCTTCGATGGACCTTTTTTCTAATACTTCGACCAATACTTCGTTCGCCAAGTGTGCAAAGGTGATAGAGGCTAGCTTGCTCAGAGCATCTGCTTTCTTGTTTTGACTTCTTCTCACATGTTTGATGGTGAAGCTTCTGAAGCTCTCTACTAGTTCCCTGACCTTTGACAAATTGAGTTGTATGGTAGGTTGCCTTGCTTCAAAGATACCTAGAACCTGGTTGGCAACGAGTTGGGAATCTACAAAGGCTTGCAAATGCTTAGTGTTCATCTCTTTCGTTATTCTGAGCCCGGCGAGCAGAGCTTCATATTCTGCTTCGTTGTTGGTCGTGTTGAATTCAAAGCGTAGTGCATATGTAAACTCTTGTCCTTCTGGGTTAATTAACATAAGCCCTGCCCCTGAGCCATCAGAGCTAATTAACGCTAGCTTTCTGTTTAAGCTCTGCATTTCTTTGACCGTGGTTGGAATTTTGAGTTGTTGTAGCTTGTCTACTTTATCTGGGTTTGCTAAGATTCCTTTCTTAGTGATGTAATATCCTAGGAATCTTCCTTCTTCTACCCCGAATGAGAACTTCTTGGGGTTTAGCTTCATGTTGACTGTCCGCAAGGTGTCGAAAGTTTCTTGAATATCTTTCAATAAAGAGATTTCTTCGAAGCTCTTGATCACCATATCGTCAACATAAGCCTCCAAGTTCTTTCCCAATTGCTTACGAAAAACTTTGTCTACCAGCCTTTGGTATGTAGCTCCAGCATTCTTTAGTCCGAAGGGCATCTTCTTATAACAATAGACCCCTTTGCTTGTGAAGAATGATGTCTTTTCTTCACCTTCTTCGGCCGTTTAAATCTGATGATAACCTTTGTAGGCATCGAGAAAACACTTATATTTGTACCCGGTTAGGGATTCCACCTTCCAATCAATCTCTGGCAGAGGATAGCAATCCTTAGGGCAGGATTTGTTGATATTCGTGAAATCGACGCACATCCTCCATCACCCATCTGATTTCTTTACCATGACGGGGTTGGCAACCCATGTGGGGTATCTTGCTTCTCTGATTATGCCATCTTGGAGTAGTTCCTCCACCTCTTTACAAGCAGCCTCATCTCTCCCGTTGGCGAGGTTTCTTTTCTTCTGATGTATTGGCTTTAGGTGCTTGTAATCGTTAAGCTTTTGCTCTGTGGAGAAGATTGTTTCATCGATACTGAGCATTCGAGGGATGCCGGTCATATCTCTGTATTCCCAAGCGAAGATATCAATGTTGGCCTGTAGTAGCTTACGAAGCTTTCTCTTCATTTCCGCGGGTAGTGCACCTCCGATAGTTACTTGTTGCTCAGGGAACAAAGGGTTGATGGAGATTTTTTCTTTACTCGAATCTTCCTTTCTAGTCTCAAGGATACATTCCCCTGGCCTTTTATCCGTTTCCCTGATAGCCATGATCACTTTCTCCCGATCATAGGTTGAAACTAGGGTGCCAATCCCTTCTGGTGTATAGAACTTCACCAATTGGTGTACAGTGGATACAATTTTTCCAATTTTCATCATGGCTATTCTTTCTAGTAGAATGTTACATTGTGAGGTGGACCGGACTACTATGAAATCAAGTGTTTCAGTCCTGGACAACGGTGGCTCTCCGATGGTGAAATCGAGGTCTACCTCTCCGATAGGCCAGCATCTTTCTCCAGAGAATCCGACTAGAGGTACTTTTGGTGTGTTTAGGCGAGCTTTGATGGCAGGGCTAAGTTGATTGAAGCAATGCTCGTACATGATGTCGCATGCACTGCCGCCATCTAAGTAAACTCTATGTACTTCTCTCTCAAAGATTCGTCCGTTGATTGTAACAGGTTTGTCTGAGGGAGTGATGGTATCGAGGGCTGGGAAGGAGATCTCTTCCCAATCTATCACCTCGCTCTTTTTTTCCCTTTTATAGGTCCTTAGCTTCTCAACGGCGAAGCATTCTGCGACCATCAATATGGCTTTTTCTGCGTTTGGCTTCTTTTCTTCGGCCTTAACCTCTTGCTTCGGCACCTTTGGGTTGCGTATGCCTTTTACTAGATGTCACAATTTTCCAGATCTGACTGCCTCTTCTATGTCCTGCCTCAATTGTATGCAGTCGTCTGTTTCGTGCCCGAAGTCATTATGAAAATCACAGAATTTGCTTGTATCCCTCATCTTTCCTTTTCTATCCAGCTTTGGCGGAGCTTTAAAGGCTTGGGCAGCCCTTTCAGTAGCAAGGATTTCTTTAGGTGACTTTATCAACGTCCCGAGGATTCCGGGGGTGTTTTCCTTTCTGTAAGCGGAGAACTTGTTCCGCTCGTTCCTTCTTCCGGACTTATCTTCACGGTGACTTGCCTTTTCTTTTCGCTTAAAGCCCTGAGATTCTTCGTATACGAAGCTATTGGCGGTGTCCTTTGCGTCTAACCAAACGTACGCTTTGTCTAGCAAAGCTTCGTAAGTGTCGGGGAGATCTCGACTAAGATGCTCCACCAGTGCTCAGGTCCTACAGCCATATAGGAGTCCCGAGATTCTTTGTGACTTTGGGAGTCCTGGGATCTGTTGGGTTTCGTTCGTATACCGGACGAGAACAGCTCTCGAAGCTTCATTATCCTTTTGCTTGTTACTGTGGGCAGCAACATGATTCTTCTTGTGTTTTCTTTTACTGGATGAATTTCGATCTGAAAAGTCGTTTAAGGTCCCCAAAGCTTGAGATGAAATCTTTTGCTAAAGAGTCGAACCAGATCCTTGCGTCACTTTCGAGCACGTATGAAAATGCATGGCAAGCTACGGCTGTGTCCCATCTTGACATTCGAGCCGCACCTTCGAAGATATTTATAAAATTATCAGGATCATCTTTTACCTCGTAATATCCAAGATGGGAGGGTATCTTCATCACGATAGGTAGCAGGTGGTTTTGTATCGAGGGTACAAAAGGAGTTTTCTGGCTCTTCTAGGACTCGTCTAAGCATCCGCCAGTGTTTCCATTGGCCTCGTGGTAAAATTTGTTCACCGCGGGAGCACTTCCAGCATACATATTTTGGTAGGGTAAGCTAACCCACGGATTATCTCCGTTCCAAGTTTGCGACCCCATGGGTAACAAAGTGTTTTGATGAGTTACCACGAGAATTATTCCTATGGCTGGTAAGACAGTGCTGATATTGGGCATGTTCTGCGGAACAACGGGAAACGGCCTCCTGAAGGTATACTGCTGTGTAACTGGCCCTCCTAAGTTGCTCGACGGGACGCTGGTGGTGATCATTGAATGAGTCGGCTGCGAAGGCACCGGCTGAAGAGTGACATTCGGAGGGATTGCCAGTTGCAAGGTTGGGGGCTGGTTGGTAAGAGGGACACTTCTTGCTGGCCTTGTCTCCATTTCTATTTCTTCGTCAACGTCCTCGCTATCATACGTGAGGGTTCACCGACTGTGTAAATGCCCCTCTTCTCGTAACTTTTTGATAATAGCGCGTATGTTATCTTAGTTATTGAGTATGAAAGTTTTGTTGATTAACGGCGGTGGTTCGGAATCACTCCGATCTGTGGTTATTGGCATAGCGGGAGTGATTGGAGTTCGTGTCCCGGTCTCATGCTGGTCTACCACAGATGGTAAAGAGAAACCGGGTGGTGGGTGATCAGAATCTGCCACGATTTGTGTTTTTCTCAAACAAAGTGAAAATTGAAGTGGTGTCCCACGGATGGCGCCAATTGTTTGTACAATTCTTGGCAATCCTTGTCGATGGAGCAAGGATATTGAGATCTGATCATTGAATGGATGATATAGCAGGATATGATGATGAATGTATGCTTGTTGGCAGTTCCCCGAAGGTAGTACGAAGGTAGTACGAAGGTATCATACTTTACGCCACCAAGATACGAAGGTAACTCATTGAGAGTATTGTATGTGAGTAATTGCAGCCTCCTCCCCACTCCAGAGATCATGTTCTCCTTTTATAGGGTTAGACAATAGCTCTATCACCAGCTTTCTAGGTGGGATCAGTCTCCAAGGCGATCTCTGACGAGACAAAGAGGACTTTCCCTTCGTCCGACTGCAACTCCTGTTGGTTCAAGAAAGCTACCCTGCAACATTCCTCTTTTGTTATTTGGATGTTAGTGGAAGCGAGTTTGGTCAACCCGCTTACTTCTCTCCTTGAGTCTAGGTAATCTTGTGACTTTAGGAGAGGTCCTTGTCCATTGGTAACCGTGATCCCTTCGTCATCACGTTCCTTCGTTACTATTGCTTTGTATAACGGAAGTGGTTTCGTACCAACTCTGAATATTGGGATTATATTTTGGTAGCATTCTTCTTTTGTCATTTGGGCGCTATTATTTGAGTTTGAGGATATCCCGCTCTTGATTTGTATTTGACATATGTGTTCTTGTGATCCAATCTTATGTCATCTATCCTCATTAGACGTGATATCTTCGTTAGCTTAGCTTCGTTTATCTTAACGGGGAGATACACTATCATCGTATATTTTATATTATGAGCCAGTCCACTTAACGATAGTTTAGTAAAACTAATAGTTTAAAGTTTAAAGTTCAAAGTGATAGTACTAATGATACCCAAAGTAATGGGTTCGAGCTAAAAGTTTAAAGTTAAAGTAAAAAAATAGCTTTGTTCACCAGGTTGAACAGCATGAACAAGATGTAGAAGATGATCTACTATTGCTCTACGGAATGATATGAGAACATCTCTAAAAAGAAAATTTTAATCACAAAGACACAAAATTAGGATCTCAATAGAAGTAAACATGAAACCAACATATAAAATTCATATGGCATCAGTAAATTGACAACATCCCTATTGAATACAAATTCTACCAGGTAGACTCCGACTAAGCTCCTCATATTCAACCAGCCAACGAAGTCTCATATTTCACTGTCGTTTACAACAAACTTGTTAGTATAGTTAAAAGTATGCATCTTTATTACAATATTATAAAATTTGGAGCCATAGATGCTTCGTGTCGACCCACACCCGTCCATATTGACCACTATGAAACCGTCAATAAGATACAGGTAAAATTCTATATGCACACATAAATACAAGCCATTATTAGTTTCATAAGTTAAGAACTGTTAAAAGTTAATGTATTTCTAGATAATTCTAGAATTAATAGTGAGTAAGATATTTATTAGTAGATATTTAAGAAGATAATAGCTAGAAGTTTGTAGATGTTTAGCTAGTCAAAAATATCAAGAAAATGCTAGAAGCCTCCATTAAAGCCTATAAAGGCTTGATGTCTTCCAAATTTGATGTACCAAAAACTCAAGTAATAAAAAGCTTTCATTTCTAAATCTAATTCTTCAACTTGCAATACTTCAAAACATCTCCTCACTTACAACAATAATTCAACTAATCAATTAAAGCCAATACATTATTTTATCACATTAAACTAATCTAAAACTACTACAATTCTAACAAGTGGTAACAAGAGCCGTGTTGGGCGTTGTTCGAGTACACCATGACTACCGTTGGTGCATACAATATTCCCGTCCCCATCTTTGATGGCGAAAATTATGATTTTTAGAGTATCCGAATGAAGACATATTTCCAAGCACAAAACTTATAGGATATTGTCGAAGTCGGATTTACAACTCCAAAAGACGTCGGAACTCTGTCCGCGGAAGAATAGGAAAAATACAACAAAAATGTTGTAAGAAATGCTGCTGCACTAGGCTATATTCAACAAGCCTTGACACCGTCTATCTTTCCACGAATTATGGGAGCTACGACAGCCAAAGAAGCGTGGAAGATCCTTCAAGAAGAATTTGAAGGAAATATCAAGGTGAGATCCGTCAAACTACTAACTCTAAGACGTGATTTTGAAAACTTAAACATGAAAGAGACCGAGACTGTAAAAGATTACTATTCTAGAATTAAAGAAATAGTAAATCAAATGAGAGCCTATGGAGATAACATAACTAATAAGAGGATCGTAGAAAAAATACTTATCAGTATGACTGAAAAATACGATCATGTCATTACTGCTATCGAAGAGTCAAAAGACATCGAGACTTTGTCGGTACCAGAATTAATTGGCTCTCTTGAAGCATACGAGGCTAGACTGAGTCGGCGTAGTGAAAACTCACTTGAAAGTGCCTTTCGGTCTAAACTCAAATTATGGTCTCAAAAATCTAAAAATGAGGGGAAAAGAATTTCTGAAGAAAACTCGAGAGGATGAGTAAAACCCAGAACTGGGTTCAATCAAAAAAGAAAAAGCGACCCTCCATGTGGTATTTGCAAAAGGACAAACAACTTGGAGAAAGATTGTTTCCACAAAGGGAAGCCACAATGCAATAACTGCAAAAAATTTGGGCATCTAGAAAAAGATTGCCGTTTAAAACAAAATCATCAAGCTAACTTCACGGAAGAAAGTGAAGATATACCGGAGAACAAAAATCAGCTATTCTATGCCTGTCATGTCGCAAATAAATAGAGGGATGATACTTGGTTGATCGACAGTGGGTGCAGCAACCACATGACAGGAGATGAAAAGTTATTTGATAGTATCAACACCTCCGTAAAGTCCCGCGTCAAGTTAGGGAATGGAGCACTCGTGGATACTAAAGGAAAAGGTACTATAATAGTCTGAGACGACTCGTCCTAATCTATAAGGACGAATACAATAACATATGGATACATTGTGAGGTATCTGACATCTATATGATACATTTTACAAACATTGCATTCGTTTTAAAAGACAAACTTGCATTACATCGAAAGTTGACAGGTATGTATACCATTTCATAATATTCAACCTATAAATGACCTATATTGTCATTTACTTAATAATGATCTCTATTGAACTCAACGACTTGAATGCACCGTCTTTTGAAATATGCCATGAATGACTCCAAGTAATATCTTTAAAATGAGCAAATGTACAGCGGAAGATTTCCTTAATACCTGAGAATAAACATGCTTTAAAGTGTCAACCAAAAGGTTGGTGAGTTCATTAGTTTATCATAATCGATCATTTCCATAATTTTAATAGACCACAAGATTTTTATTTTCATTTCTCATAAATATACATCTCATATCAGGCATTTCGCAAACTGCATAGAGATAAAAATCATTCATATGGTGAACACCTGGTAACCGACATTAACAAGATGCATATAGAATATCCCTATCATTCCGGGACACCCATCGGACATGATAAAATCGAAGTACTAAAGCATTGCAAATTCCAGAATGGGGGTTGTTAGTTCCCGTTGATCTACCTTTAGGATTCGCGTCAATTAGGGGCCAGTTCCCTAATTCTTAGATTACCAGGCTAAAAGGGGCATATTCGGGTTCGATCCATTCAACCATATAATGTAGTTTCGATTACTTGTGTCTATTTCGTAAAATAATTATAAAAGTGCATGTATTCTCAGTCCCAAAAATATATATTGCAAAAGCATTTAAAAAGTGAGCAAATGAAACTCACAATACTGTATTTCGTAGTAAAAATACACATGACGTCATTGAACAAGTGCAAGGTTGGGTCTCGGATTCACGAACCTATATTAAGTATATATATTTATATGTTGGTCAATATCTGTCTAACAATTTAGGTCAGGTCATAGCGTACCACAATCCTAATGCTCGAGACTAATATGGCAAAGTCAACAAAAGTCAACTTGACCCAAGATGACCTCTAGCATCTATAAATGATTATTATATAACTTAAAAATAGTCGTTTTAAATATATTTAATAGATTTTATTATAGTAAATAATGTAAATCGTTTATTAATAAATAAAAATTCATAGTAAAATTTATATATAATAAAAATATACTTTTATATATCTTAAGTAAAAAAATTTATAAGGTTCATTTAATATCATAATATATAGTGGTATGTATTAGTATTGTAATTATATTACATGTGATAAAATATCTTTGTATCACATTTTCAATTGATAAAATAATATTGATAATAATAATAATAAGTAAAAGTTGTATTATTTTGTAATAATAATAATTATTATTATTCTACTAATAATAATAACAATATTTATATTTACTAATGATTAAAATAAAATGATAATTCTAATCATGATAATCTTAATAATAACAATACTTTTTAATATTAACTGTAATAATAATATTTTATATAAAAATAATAATTCTATTCAAAATGATAATTTTAAATAATAATAATACTAAAATGATAATAATAATGATATTTTATAATAGCAATGATATTTCTATTAAAACGATAATTTCGATAAAATGATAGTTCTAACTTTAACGATACTTTTAATAATAATAATAATAATAAAAATGATATTTTATCTAAATCATAATCTTAACGTTATTTTAACTGAATCATGATACTTATACTCATTATTTCTTACTCGAATAATTTCATAGCTTTTAATCCACTTTCATATCGCATTCATAATAATGATAAAATATTAGTAATAATAATTGGATGATACTAATATTAATTTTAATGATAATGATACTAATAATAATTAATATTATAATAACATTAATGATAATACTAATAACTATTTTAATGATAATAATAATAAAAAATAATAATAATAATAATAATAATAATAATAATAATAATAATAATAATAATAATAATAGTAATGATAATGTTAATAATAATAATAATTTTAATGATAATAACGATGGTAATACTAATAAAAATGACAATTTTTAATGATAACACTTATAACGATAATGATAATAATAATAATAATTATTATTAGATAATAATAATAACGACGATAATAACGATGATAGTAATAATAATCATTTTAATAACAATACTAAAATTCAGTTAGTCGTATCTTTTAATCCGTTCATCGAAATCACACGAGTTCTACATGAAAAGTTCTTAATTTTTCGCTAGCTTTCCAACGACATGCATATCATATACCTTATCTCAGTAGCATATGTATCTAATTCAGGATTCAACATAACCTGTCTAACGACAATAAGAAACGTACAAGCATGCATAATCCTATATACTAGAGCACTAGTCAGGGATACACCATTAATATATAAAAGATAGGATATGAGTGATCACGTATCAATATTGAGATTAAATATTGCAGGAAAGTACGTAGACGCGACGGAGATGATAAACACTAGATTGATCTCAGGAGCATACCCTCGAACCATACCCATAACCTCCATAGCTATAACCCATAATTTCCTTAACTCTGCCCCGCTTGTAAAACTCATTTTGAAATCGCTAGCTCATAACCTTGTCGTAGTATTTTATGTGTAATAATTAATAATAATACCACTAATAATAAGATTAATAATAATATTAATCTTAATAATAATAATAATAATAATAATATAAATTAAATATATAATACGGAGTAATCATAGAGAAAGAGAGATTGAGAATGGATGAAACACAAAACAGCTTGAACTCGTTTTATAAGCAAACTTATCCCACCTAACCACCTCATGCGATCGCATGAGAATGTAAAGGTGGTCTCATGCGATCGCATGAGACACAAATCCATCACTTTGCAAAACTTACGCTGAAGACATATTATATACAAATGTTTAATAAATAATATATTAAATCTTTAGAATTAATTAAATATTATATTATATTCTCGTGCATAGTTGATTTATAATTTTTACACCGATGTGTTGTACGTTGACCCTCGACTTAAGTACCAGTTCCGGTTTTTTGAACGCATTTTCGTACGCTTAGAAAACTGGTACTTTACGTTTCGTATAATGTACCTTTATCAATAACAAGACTCAAATCAATGAAAAATTATCTCACTCAAAGTATAACTTATTCATTTGAGTGTTTTGATCATTTGCTTCTATAAATCGACGTCTCATTATTTACCAATATATATTTTAATAATACTATTTTAAATCCAAAACGTTTTACGACCAAGTTAATATTATATTTTATCACTTTGTAAAATAATGATATTATCATTTAAAAATATAAACTTATATATTTTAGAAATATTTATTTGCTAATATAATATTTAGTTTTTCAAAAACTAATAAAGTTTAATATATTTAAAATCATTTAAATGTTAGATATTATTATATCACCTTACGATTTACGCTCTAGTACATAATTTGATATGATTCATTTATGCGCCAACGTTTAATTTAACTTCTCAAACGTTCTAATTACATATCTATAAATCAATCAAATCAATAAACAAGGGTTACTATCGATTACTTAACTTATCGATATTCATTTTCTAAGTTATCTATATTCCCAACATTTCTCTTTCACCCTAAATAATATGACAGTTAACTAGTTAACACCTATATAGGAAATCGAATAGGAAACTCCACTAACCCTTGTCTAGTTCCTTCTTGTAAATCACTTTACCAATTATTCTGAATACCGTTAAAAAGGAAAGATTTCTTAAATCAAAGTGGACCTCTCAACAGAGTCTCGTAATCATAATGAATCTTGATAACTCAATCATTTGATATTATCTTTTAATTTCGTCGATAGATATATTAAACATATATTGAAACAAATACGATCATGTAAAGTATTATACATCCAATACTTTGTTAACATTTTCAAGTCATATAATAACTTCATAACTTATTTTCATATCAACTAAACCGTTAAATGTTTTATTAATTTTTCTCAATTTAGTAATCACACATGTGTATATATTCATACATATCTATTTACACATAATTGTTCGTGAATCATCGAGAGCGGTCGAAGAGTAAATGAATACATGAACACAGTTCAAAGTTTTTGAGATTTCAACATTACAGACTTTGCTTATCGTGTCAGAAACATATAAAGATTAAGTTTAAATTTGGTCGGAAATTTTTGGGTTGTCACAGTACCTACCTGTTAAAGAAATTTCGTCCCGAAATTTAATTGGATGATCATAGTTGACAATAGATATGTTTTCATGATGCATACAAGCTGAAAATTTGAGTTTTATCATCATTGAGTAATATAGATAAAACAATTCGATTTTATGAAGAGTACGAGTGTAGTTATCACAAAAGAGTGAAGTGAGTGGGTGTAGATAAGTCATATCTTTTTTTAACGTAGATAGGATTGATTTTCGGAGTTCAAGGAATTTAGAGAAAATCTTCGTAATAAGATTTAGTTCTTCAATAATTAAGGAAATTAGGATCTTCTTTGGTTAAATGCGATGATCTGTCTCGATTGCTCTGTTGGATATTTTACTATAAATTCATCCCCTTTGTTTCCTTACAATTCACACCTTCTATTCTTTCTCCTTTAATTCATACTTAGAATCATTCGTCAATATGCTCCATCCAGTTCTGTTCTCGATATACTTCTAACTTTCATATCTGTCATTCTTTTTTTCCACCTGCCATCGGAAGAATCTATTTATTTCTACTATACTCTGGGTTTTATAGTGTTTTTAGTTCTCCCGTGTCTTTATATTGCTATATGCATCGATATATACGGTTTGTAATTTCTGCGTTGTTGTTGGGTTTTATATCTTCCCTTATATTTCGATGTCCCTGCTTCTGTCTCCTATAATCATTGTCATCCACAGTTAATGCTCTCTCCTATTTGCTGCGATTTATACTCCAATTTCAATTTTGGATTTTCATGCTCTGTTTTCTCTTCTATCTATTAAGCACATCAGTAATGGTCCAGAATTCGTAGTTATGGAGTTTCGAATGAACATGGCAAATGTTCTAAGAAGGAAATTAAAATGGTAAGATCTTTATTTGTCAAATTACCAGAATATTCGGGAAAAGACCGAATCATCAAGAAATATTTTCTTGATATGTTGGAGGTTAAATAGAATACAAGAGTCGTGTAACATAGCACATGACGATGTTATGATCTGTGAATCATCACTTTCCATTTAAAAACTCAGCATGACTTACTATAATATAATTACATTGATCAAGTGTCATTATATTATACTAACTCATGCTTCAGTTCCCAACATTACTACAAAACATTCATAATTTAAACTCGACGGTTTCAGAATTTAGAAACTAAAATAGTTTCTTTTATGATGTATCACAGATAACGCTAAGAGGTAAATGATTTCAGATAAGAATAATTATGGAAATATCTTCAGAAATATGGAGGATATTTATAATGAAAGATACGATGATATCTTAGAATTTCTAATATCAGAGGATGATGAAAGATATTGTTCGTAGGGGTTTAGAGTTAGGAGCAGGGTATTCGTTAATGACTTCAGCAGATACTGAATTATTTAGATTCTTTGAAGGCAGGTTCAGCCTTTGTGATTTATTCACAGCCTCTTTCATACTTTGCTCAATCCGTTTTCTAGTTCCAAACCTTTTCTTTTTCTGAGCTTTACCAGCACACTATTCTTTATCATCAAAATTTTTACTGCTAAGGTCGTTTACAGTTTTTGCTGCTTCATCAGCATTTTTCAAAATTTCAAGAACTAGTTCACAGTTTAGGGTGTTTTTCAGAAATTTCACATTCGCAGTATGTAAGTCCAGGAGATAGACGTTATATGTATAACTGTTGGCGTCGACATACTGCGAGATTTCAAAATACTGATTGCTAATTCCCAATGATTCGTATGACAATTCTCGTTACAAGATGCAGATAAGTAAATGATGGGGTTTTGATAATTATAATGATTTTTCGGAAAATCAAAGATCAGTGAAGTTGTTGGTAAGTTTATTGCTAATGTGATGGAACATAAATGGTTCCCCGGTAACGTTGGCGAAAGGGCATTGTATCTATCGGGGTTATAATAAGGCTGTTTTGATTGAGAAGTCGAAGTTGTCTTGTTGGAGCTGTGACAAAACTGACTACTTTGGAAAAGAATTGAAAAGCCATTTTAGCTAATAAATGCCAAAGGGTCTGACACGGATACATGTCAAAATATGACTTTGGTTTCGAGAGCTTTTCAGGTACTTAACTGTGGGTAATATGTGGTTGGATCATCATCTCGATCGCTCATTATTTGAAGTGTCTTCAGGAAATTTCGAAGGGTTTGAACACCGATTGTAATCGTCAACATACATATGATGTTCTAACACAGTTTTGAAGTCAAAGTATAGCTTAGAAAGATGTAAGAATCTAAGTGTGATGATTTTGGTTATATCTCGAGTTGAATTCCGCAATTTCAAAATCAGAATATGTAATTAGATTTTGAATGAGTATGGTTGTTTTGATTTCTATAAAAGAATGTATATTGTTATGAAAATAGTGAGTATAGTTGATGGTTGTTGAATCAAGTTCGAAGAATATAACATATTAATTGTGAATTTATATATCTCTCGGGTATTACCTACCCGTTAAAAAAAAAATTCACAAGTAACATTTTTGTACAAATGAATTTTATTACAGTCTCTATGAAAATATATATGTATGTATATTTTCTTCAGATGTAATGTAGATTTAATTAGTTAATATTTAATTAAACTCATTTGATTTTTGGCTGGAATTAGAAATGAATAATCTCTAAAACATTAGTGATTACATAATCTTCGCGGAGTGATTCTTCAATATGATTGAAATTATGAATCAATACTTCGTTATTTGTTTATGCATGATGTGGGTATTTGTGGAATTCTTGTGAACTTCGCAAGGTACTAATGATGTTGTTTGAAAAGTTTCGAGTACATCGATGATGAGAATGTAAAATCAAACATATATTTGACTAATACACTTGGTTTATTATGATTTGGAATTTATTGAATTGAGACAGAAATTGTAGCTAACGATGGTTAAGTTGCGGACGAATGACGTACCTCATTGCATATTAGTAATATGAATTAACCGAGTAGTTAAGATTCACACATAATAGCTTAGTACATAAAGTTTTATTATGGTTTAAAAATTTATATATATAAGACATACATATAAATCCTTTAGTGGAAATGAGTTAATACTTCATAATTCGTTGATATGACATACTTGTTGTTGATTTGTAATGATGTCCACGGTGATTCTTGAACATGCGGAGTTTGTAATGTTATAGGTGCTGCTGATTCTGATGATACTGACGGCACTGACTGTGATGGTGATGCTGTGAAGACCCGTCCTAATCCATTCGGACGAAGTCCATATCGATTATAAACAATTCCCAACAGTTGATTACATCGCGAGGTACTTGACCTCTATATGATACATTTTACAAACATTGCATTCGTTTTTAAAAGACAAACTTTCATTTACATCGACAGTTGACAGACATGCATACCATTTCATAATATATCCAAATATAATTGACTTAATAATAATCTTGATGAACTCAACGACTCGAATGCAACGTCTTTTGAAATATGTCATGAATGACTCCAAGTAATATCTTTAAAATGAGCAATTGTACAGCGGAAGACTTCTTTCATACCTGTGAATAAACATGCTTTAAAGTGTCAACCAAAAGGTTGGTGAGTTCATTAGTTTATCATAAAGAATCATTCCATAATTTTAATAGACCACAAGATTTCATATTTCCATTTCTCATAAACATACGTCCCATGCATTGAGACAAAAATATCATTCATATGGATTGAACACCTGGTAACCGACATTAACAAGATGCATATTAGAATATCCCCTATCATTCCGGGATCCTCCTTCGGACATGATATAAATTTCGAAGTACTAAAGCATCCGGTACTTTGGATGGGGCTTGTTGGGCCCGATAGATCTATCTTTAGAGTTCGCGTCAATTAGGGTGTCTGTTCCCTAATTCTTAGATTACCAGACTTAATAAAAAGGGGCATATTCAGTTTCGATCATTCAACCATAGAACGTAATTTCGATTACTTGTGTCTATTTCGTAAAATAGTTATAAAAAATTGCGCATGTATTCTCAGCCCAAAAATATAAAGGGTAAAAAGGCAAATGAAACTCACGCATATAGATATTGTAAAATAGTTAATAAAGCATTTGCATGTATTTTCAGCCCAAAATATATGTAAAAAGGGAATAATGAAACTCACCTAATGTATTTTGTAGTAAAAATACATATGACGACATTGAACAAGTATAAGGTTGACCTCGGATTCACGAACCCTCTTGGAAGCTTTCTTAAAAATAAATGCCCTGGACCGGGCTCGAACCCACGACCTCCCGCTCACTCGCAAACAACCTTAACAATACAACTACTGTTGTTTTTCTGATTTAATCTGCTACACACCACTATTTGACCCGATTTAAAGAGCCCAACACAATTTCGCGAGCCCAACAGTTAACTTAATCCTTGACCCAACAACTTTCAGCCCAACAGCTTCTCTTGATACCTTAAAAAAAATATTGCAGTGGCCTGGGTTCGAACCCAGGACCTCTTGCTTAAACAACAACAATCCAAACCACTCTTCCATCCTTTTCTTTCTGTTTTATTTTAGATATTAATTCTACTTATACTGTTCCTGTTTCTTCTCCTTTTTTTCCCAAAATTAATCTAGTTCACCATAATCACTAACATCCTTAATCATCATAAATCATATATGATTATATATCATAATCATTATCATATTAATTCATCTAATAATCTAAATCATTATTCTGCAACATATCTTATTCATCTAACCTAATCCTAATCTACTTATTATCATCCAATTCAATATCATAATTTGTAACTATCATTGTCCTTATAAACTATCATCGTTCTAAATTAATCACATAACACCCTCATTGTCGAGTATGCAGGAGTCCAAAGAAGAAGAAAAAAAAAAAAGAAGCCCAATGATACTGGACCAAGAAGAACATAATTACAACAGCCCAATAATATTATTAGATGTGTCAAGGCCCAACATTTAAGATGAGCCCACGACGAGTTTAGGTTTTATTAATTGAATCGTGGAATAGGATACAGTAGGTGTGTATGTGGATGTCGACAGGAATAATGGGTGGGTCTTACGGTTCCCTTCATCATTCTTTACAGCTCATCTTAACACCATGCTTCATTATCATAACATATACATCTTATTTTAATAGAAGAAACAGAAAAACGCTGCAGTAGCACATCGTTTTAATGGCTGCAAATGGGTCTGACCAAATAGAAGTAACAACAAGATGGGTTCAGTTTTTGGAACCTGTTCGATCAGAATTAGCGAGCAGTGACAGGTTCACTCGAATGATGATGGTGATCGTTTGATATGTTTGCTAGGGTTTGAACATGGTGGTGATGGTGGTTAAACGTGGTGGTATACGAATAGGGAAACGGTAGTAGCTGCAGACGCGAATAGCAGTAATAAAAATAGCAGTAAGCAGAAACGATATCATAGAAATTACCCGGAACGTGTATTATGAGACTTGTAATCTTTTGCAAAATACACGGATCATGTATTTATTTAGGAAATCATGTGAAATACATATGGTTCGTTTCATCTTCATCGTTACATAGTAGCATGTGGTTTTTAAATGGGTTGTGATGGGTGGCTATGGTTAAATAGAAGTATAGAAACGATGGATAGTTGCAACAGTGACGAGTTTTATAGGTGGTGGTTCAAGGAAATGAAGATGGTGGTTTGATCGAACCATAACCGTAATCAAGTATGTATAGATGTATGATCTCGAGTAATAAGTTTAAATGATGTTCGGTTTGGGTCCTAATCGAACTGGAAACAAAAGTAGCAGTAGTCATGGGATTGTTGATAATGGTTGTTGTGAGGGTTGTTAAATGGGTTTGTTTGATGCTAATACACGATCAAAAACGGAATGATAGTGAGGTGGATGATGGTTTGTAAGGTGATTGAACATGTGAATATGTTCAAAAATATCCATGACTTCTCTCAAGTGTATGCATCTATAGATATAGTAAAAGATATTATGGATAGAATAAGGATAAAATAGATGAATGAGACTGGTAACAAACAAATTAAATTAGTACGTTCTTGACTCATCAATTTCAAAAAGGTGATGGGTTGTTTTTGAGGGGAGATAGAAAACAAAACCCTTTAAAGTTAGATAATGACAGGAAAAGGATTTAAATATAACATCGCTGTTATATTATTTTTAATACTAAACACATATAAATAATAATAATTCTATTAATAATAAATAATAGTAATAATACTGATAATAGTAATTATTAATAATAATGATCTGAGTAGTAATCATCATAGTAACAATAATATTTAGACACAAAACAGAAAGTAGAAAAGATGAGATAAGGTGATGGGTTTTTGTAAAACATGAACTGTAATTGTATATATATTTATATATGCAACTAAAATATTATCATATGTGCGTGGTTTGTATATATTTGTCTATTATGAATATGTATATAATATATTATATATAGAGAAAGAGTTATAGAGGAAAATAAATTATCTGTAAGTTAAGGTGATAAGGAACATGCACCAATCAAGCATAGTAATATCAAAGAAGTAATCAATTAAACACAGTAATCGAATATTAATATAATAATAATTTATAAATTAAAAATATAAACGTGTGAATTGTTAGCCGTCGTTTACTATATAAATTCGAAATCACATATATATAATATACTTTATATATACATTTTAATAATAAATTTTATTATATCTTTATTAACTTACATAATATTTATAACAACAATTGCATATTATAGTTTATTAATATTCTTATATATAATTATTTATATTTACTTATTTATGTATATATATATATACCTATCTATTTACAAATAATGGTTCGTGAATCGTCGAGAATAGTCAAGGTCAAATGCATTCATGAAAAATAGTTCCAACATTATAAGACTCGGTTTAATAGACTTTGCTTATCGTGTCGAAATTATATAAAGATTAAGTTTAAATTTGGTCGGAAATTCCCGGGTCATCACAGTACCTACCCGTTAAAGAAATTTCGTCCCGAAATTTGAATGAGGTGGTCATGGCTAACTATAAAAAATGTTTTCATGACGAATATGAGTTGATAAATTGACTTTTATCATCATTGAGTAATATGGATAAAATAATTCGATTATTCTAAGAGCACGAATGTAGTTATCACCAAAGAGTGGAATAGGAAAGTAAAGATTCATCTTAACTTTTGACAGAGTCAGGGTTGAATTTTGAAAGTAAGATGCATCTTAACTTTTAACGTAGTCACGATTGAATTTAGAAAACAGGATGCGTCTTAACTTTTGACGTAGTTTTGGTTGAATTCCGGAATTTAAGGGATTTGAAGAAAATCTTCGAAATCTAAAAGATTTAGTTCTTCTGCGAATAAGGAAATTTAGATTTCTATAATTAAATACGGTGATCTGCCTCGATTCCTCTGTCTGATATTTTCACTATAAATTTTACCTTTTCCGTTCCATTAATCTTCACCACTTCAATACTCAATTCTCAAATTCAATAGATCGTGAAATGCTTAATCCAGTTCTGATCCTTGTCCTTATCCTGATTATCGTAACAATCATTCTCCTTTTCCAATTTCCACCGGAGGAATCCGTTTATTTCTACTATGCTTTAGGGATTATTGTATTTATAATCCTCCCGTGTCTTTATATTGCTATACGCACTGATATCTACGGTTTGTAATTTCAGTGTTGTTGTTGGGCTTTATATTTTCTCTTATATTTTGGAGCTCTTTGCCTTTTTATTATCCTCCCGACCTCTAGTAAAGAATTGGAATTTCGAATAAACATCGTGTTCTAAATAAGAACTAATGTATTAGCACGATTTGATTTATCAAATTACCAGAATCACTGATAATAGAACTATCAAGAAAATACTTTCTTGATATGTTCAGAAGTTAAGCATAATGAAAGAGTTATGTAGCATGGCACGTGATGACGTTAGGATCTGTGAATCATCACGTCCCATTAGAAACTCAGCATGACTTACTGTAATATAATCACGTTGATCAAGTGTCATTATGTTATACTAACTCATGCATCAGTTCCCAACATTACTTCAATAACATTCATATTTTAAGCTCGAAAGTTTACAGAATATAGAAATTAACAGTTTCTATATAATGTAATACTGATAGCACGAAGAGATTAATGATTTCAGATAAGAATAGTTATAAAAATATCTCCAGAAATATGGAGGATATTTATAATGAAAGATACGATAATATCTCAGAATATCTAAGATCAGCTGATGATAGAAACTATTGTCTGTAAGGGTTTAGAGTGAGGAGCAAGATATTCACTAAAGACTTTAGCAGACATTGAATCATTTGGATTCTTTGAAGTCAAACTTATTCTTTGTGATTTGTCCACGGCTTTCTTCATAGTTTCGCATAATCTGCTTTTTGGTACTAAATTTTCTCTTGAATGTTTCCAATATAATGATACACAGGAAGCACGAAGAGGTATATAATTTCGAACGAGAATATTTATGAAAATATCCTCAGAAATATCGAAGATATTGATGATGATATTTTGGAATTTCTAAGTTCGATGGTTGATGGAGAAAGATTTTCCGCAAGATTTTAACATGACTTCGGGGCAAGATATTCTCTAAAGATTTCAACGGATCCAGAATTATATGGATTCTTTGAATATAGGGTATGGTCCTTGTATTTGTCCTTGTTCTCCTTCATGGTTAACTCTATCCGTTTTCCAGTTCCAACGTTTCTGAGCTTTTCCAACATATTATTCTTTATCATCAAACTTCCGATGACTAAGGTCGTTTACGGTTGCCAACAGTTTCTGCTGCTTCATTCAGCTTTTTCAACATTCAGAGTATCGATTCGTAAACTGGGTGCCTTTTCAAAATTTCAGAATTGAAGGTCGTAATTCTAGGAGATAATTATTATATGTATACATATAACTATTGATGTAGAAATGCTACGAGATCCGAAATACTGATTGCTGATTCCCGGTAATTGGTATGGCAATTATTGTTACAGGGTATAGATGAATACAAGATGGGGTTTCAATAAATATAATGATTTTTCGGAAAGTCCAAATTCATTGAAGTTGCTGGTAATTTTACTGCTAATGTGTTGAAATATAAACGATTCTCCGGTAACGATGACGACAGGAAAACTTATATATCGAGGTTATAATAAGGCAAATTCGAATGGAAGTTGAAGTTGATTTGTTGAAGCTGTGATAAAATTGGCTAATTTGAAAAAGAGTTGCAATGTTATTTTCGGTAATAACAATGCCAAAGGAGCTAACACAGTCACGTGTTAAACTTTTACTTAGGGTCCAGGAGTTTTCAGGTGCATAACTATATGCGTCAATCTTTTCTTCCATAGATGAAGTGCGGTTGGTTCATCCTTCCAATTGAGGTGTTTTCAAGAATCATAAAAGGTTTGAACGCAGATTAGAATTGTCAAGATACAAATGGAGTTTAAGATGAAATCAAGTGGCAAACTTGAAGAATTGTTTAGTTTCATATATTATAATCAATATTTTAATTCATTTTAATTGTCTAATATTATTAATCCACAGTCGATAGTCCACAGTTGACAGTCCAATAATTCATATATATTATTTAATATATAATATTCGAATTAATTAGTATGTGTCGTGACCCGTATACGTCTCAGACTCGATCACAACTCAAACTATATATATTATTGTAGAATCAACCTCAACCCTTTATAGAGAACTCGATCATTACTGCATATAGAGTGTCTATGGTTATTCCAAATATTATATATAGATGCGTCGATATAATATGTCAAAACCTTGTATACGTGTCCCGATATTTAAAGTGCATAAAAATAAATAACAGAAATTAAATGACGATAAATAAAATTGCGAGAATGTAATTTGCGATAATTAAATTGCGATAAATAAAATGTAATCAGTTAGCTAGGAACAGTTAGCTAGGATTTTGTTAGCGTGGATTCTTAACAAAATTTCTCATAGTTAATTTGTTTGTTTCTAACAAATTTTATTTTGTCCAATGTTTTCTTCATTATGCCACTTGTCGGATTCTGATAGGTCAAAATCCAAATATGAAATTGAATAAAAATGGTCATTCTGTGATGAACGGATTCGTATAGCTGTGGTTGCAAGTAGGATAATAAATGACTGTTGAATCAGATTCGAAGAACGTACAATGTAACCTATTAATGTGAAATATAAATATTCCTCGGGTATTACCTACCCGTTAAAATATTTTCAACATTAACAGTTTGTACGAAAGAATTTTTAATTACAATCTTTATGAAAATATACTTACATATATATTTTCTTCAGATTTAATCATGGATTTAATGAATTAATATGATATTAATCTCATTTGTTTTTTTTTTTTTTGGTTAGAATTAGAGTACATAATCTCTAAAACATTAGAGATTACATAATCATCATGTCGAACGAAGATAAATAATGTAGAACGTCATGTAGATCGAAGATAACCAATGTAGAGCAAGATTATGCTCGAGGTACAGATTGCGATGTTGAGGCGTGGATTGTTGATGGTACCAGTGCTGTTACTGATGATACTGTTGGTGCCGGTGATGTTGCCGAAGCTGATACATTTTGCACCATATTCTCCAAATTGATTACTCGAGCGCGAAGTTCGTTGACTTCTTCTATTATTCCGGAATGATTGTCGGTCGGAACGAGTGGATGAATAAGGTTTAGAATTTTAGATAGAATATAATCGTGGTGAGATACTCTGGAAGTGAATGTGAGAATGGTGTTTCGAACAGGTTCACCGGTAAGTGTTTCAGGTTCTTCGCCAAGAGGGCAATTTGGTTGGTGGAAAAGATCGCCTTCTTCGCGTCTCCATTGATTAAGTCGACTACGAACTCATCAGATGAGTCGGGTATGGATGATTGGTTGATTCATTCTGGTGACGTTGCCTCCGGAGCTTAGGTGAACATCCATGTCGGAATAGCTGTCGGAATAACTATCGGAATAGCTATCAAAATCTGAGGGACTCGAACTGGTTGAGGGATTAATCTCATACGATCAGACGAAGGATTTTCGATAAGAATTAGATTATAGGATATAAATTAGTACCCTGCAATACATAATTTTACATATGCCTATATAATACTAAAATCCCATAAGTTACTGAGGAATCTACGGAAGCTGTCAGACAAAGATAACAATAACATTTATGCTAAGATATGAATTAGCAGATACGCTAAGATACGAATTTTGCCTATACACTATTCGTGCAATCATTGCAGTAATATGTGTCTAGACTAAGAATGATAAGCAGGTAATTTCCGAAGGATGATAAACAGATGATTTCCGACAAAAATGATAAGCAAAAACTTTTGACATGCAGACACGGTCGAAGTCCAGACTTACTAAACATCCTAATGACTATCAGTTAGGCACACTAATGCAAGACCTGGTTCACTAAGACCACCGCTCTGATACCAACTGTGAAGACCCATCCTAATCCATTCGGACGAAGTCCATATCGATTATAAACAATTCCCAACAGTTGATTACATCGCGAGGTACTTGACCTCTATATGATACATTTTACAAACATTGCATTCGTTTTTAAAAGACAAACTTTCATTTACATCGACAGTTGACAGACATGCATACCATTTCATAATATATCCAAATATAATTGACTTAATAATAATCTTGATGAACTCAACGACTCGAATGCAACGTCTTTTGAAATATGTCATGAATGACTCCAAGTAATATCTTTAAAATGAGCAATTGTACAGCGGAAGACTTCTTTCATACCTGAGAATAAACATTCTTTAAAGTCTCAACCAAAAGGTTGGTGAGTTCATTAGTTTATCATAAAGAATCATTCCATAATTTTAATAGACCACAAGATTTCATATTTCCATTTCTCATAAACATACGTCCCATGCATAGAGACAAAAATATCATTCATATGGATTGAACACCTGGTAACCGACATTAACAAGATGCATATTAGAATATCTCCTATCATTCCGGGATCCTCCTTCGGACATGATATAAATTTCGAAGTACTAAAGCATCCGGTACTTTGGATGGGGCTTGTTGGGCCCGATAGATCTATCTTTAGGGTTCGCGTCAATTAGGGTGTCTGTTCCCTAATTTTTAGATTACCAGACTTAATAAAAAGGGGCATATTCAGTTTCGATCATTCAACCATAGAACGTAATTTCGATTACTTGTGTCTATTTCGTAAAACAGTTATAAAAAATTGCGCATGTATTCTCAGCCCAAAAATATAAAGGGTAAAAAGGCAAATGAAACTCACGCATATAGATATTGTAAAATAGTTAATAAAGCATTTGCATGTATTCTCAGCCCAAAATATATGTAAAAAGGGAATAATGAAACTCGCCTAATGTATTTTGTAGTAAAAATACATATGACGACATTGAACAAGTATAAGGTTGACCTCGGATTCATGAACCCTCTTGGAAGCTTTCTTAAAAATAAATGCCCTGGACCGGGCTCGAACCCACGACCTCCCGCTCACTCGCAAACAACCTTAACCATACGACTACTGTTGTTTTTCTGATTTAATCTGCTACACACCACTATTTGACCCGATTTAAACACCAACAATCCAAACCACTCTTCCATCCTTTTCTTTCTGTTTTATTTTAGATATTAATTCTACTTATACTGTTCCTGTTTCTTCTCCTTTTTTTCCCAAAATTAATCTAGTTCACCATAATCACTAACATCCTTAATCATCATAAATCATATACGATTATATATCATAATCATTATCATATTAATTCATCTAATAATCTAAATCATTATTCTGCAACATATCTTATTCATCTAACCTAATCCTAATCTACTTATTATCATCCAATTCAATATCATAATTTGTAACTATCATTGTCCTTATAAACTATCATCGTTCTAAATTAATCACATAACACCCTCATTGTCGAGTATGCAGGAGTCCAAAGAAGAAGAAAAAAAAAAAGAAGCCCAATGATACTGGCCCAAGAAGAACATAATTACAACAGCCCAATAATAATATTAGATGTGTCAAGGCCCAACATTTAAGATGAGCCCACGACGAGTTTAGGTTTTATTAATTGAATCGTGGATTAGGATACAGTAGGTGTGTATGTGGATGTCGACAGGAATAATGGGTGGGTCTTACGGTTCCCTTCATCATTCTTTACAGCTCATCTTAACACCATGCTTCATTATCATAACATATACATCTTATTTTAATAGAAGAAACAGAAAAACGCTGCAGTAGCACATCGTTTTAATGGCTGCAAATGGGTCTGACCAAATAGCTGTAACAACAAGATGGGTTCAGTTTTTGGAACCTGTTCGATCAGAATTAGCGAGCAGTGACAGGTTCACTCGAATGATGATGGTGATCGTTTGATATGTTTGCTAGGGTTTAAACATGGTGGTGATGGTGGTTAAACGTGGTGGTATACGAATAGGGAAACGGTAGTAGCTGCAGATGCGAATAGCAGTAATAAAAATAGCAGTAAGCAGAAACGATATCATAGAAATTACCCGGAACGTGTATTATGAGACTTGTAATCTTTTGCAAAATACACGGATCATGTATTTATTTAGGAAATCATGCGAAATACATATGGTTCGTTTCATCTTCATCGTTACATAGTAGCATGTGGTTTTTAAATGGGTTGTGATGGGTGGCTATGGTTAAATAGAAGTACAGAAACGATGGATAGTTGCAACAGTGACGAGTTTTATAGGTGGTGGTTCAAGGAAATGAAGATGGTGGTTTGATCGAACCATAACCGTAATCAAGTATGTATAGATGTATGATCTCGAGTAATAAGTTTAAATGATGTTCGGTTTGGGTCCTAATCGAACTGGAAACAAAAGTAGCAGTAGTCATGGGATTGTTGATAATGGTTGTTGTGAGGGTTGTTAAATGGGTTTGTTTGATGCTAATACACGATCAAAAACGGAATGATAGTGAGGTGGATGATGGTTTGTAAGGTGATTGAGCATGTGAATATGTTCAAAAATATCCATGACTTCTCTCAAGTGTATGCATCTATAGATATAGTAAAAGATATTATGGATAGAATAAGGATAAAATAGATGAATGAGACTGGTAACAAACAAAGTAAATTAGTAAGTTCTTGACTCATCAATTTCAAAAAGGTGATGGGTTGTTTTTGAGGGGAGATAGAAAACAAAACCCTTTAAAGTTAGATAATGACAGGAAAAGGATTTAAATATAACATCGCTGTTATATTATTTTTAATACTAAACACATATAAATAATAATAATTCTATTAATAATAAATAATAGTAATAATACTGATAATAGTAATTATTAATAATAATGATCTGAGTAGTAATCATCATAGTAACAATAATATTTAGACACAAAACAGAAAGTAGAAAAGATGAGATAAGGTGATGGGTTTTTGTAAAACATGAACTGTAATTGTATATATATTTATATATGCAACTAAAATATTATCATATGTGTGTGGTTTGTATATATTTGTCTATTATGAATATGTATATAATATATTATATATAGAGAAAGAGTTATGGAGGAAAACAAATTATCTGTAAGTTAAGGTGATAAGAAACATGCACCAATCAAGCATAGTAATATCAAAGAAGTAATCAATTAAACACAGTAATCGAATATTAATATAATAATAATTATAATATAAATTAAAAATATAAACGTGTGAATTGTTAGCCGTCGTTTACTATATAAATTCGAAATCACATATATATAATATACTTTATATATACATTTTAATAATAAATTTTATTATATCTTTATTAACTTACATAATATTTATAACAACAATTGCATATTATAGTTTATTAATATTCCTATATATAATTATTTATATTTACTTATTTATGTATATATATATATATACCTATCTATTTACAAATAATGGTTCGTGAATCGTCGAGAATAGTCAAGGTCAAATGCATTCATGAAAAATAGTTCCAACATTATGAGACTCGGTTTAATAGACTTTGCTTATCGTGTCAAAATTATATAAAGATTAAGTTTAAATTTGGTCGGAAATTCCCGGGTCATCACAGATGCTACGGTACCGTTGATGCTGTTGGTAAAACAACTCTAGCTTGTAAATCACACACCATTCTTGTCAGGGTTTCTACTCTTCCTTCTATCATTTTGGTTCACTCAACTGATTTATGGCTAGGGATAGAATAGATAATCTCTAAGACTTTAGAGATTATATAATCGTCGCAGAATGTTTCTCCAATGAAGTTATGAATCAACACTTCATCGTTTGTTGTTGTTGGTATTCCTTGGTATCTACAGAGTGTATGACATTGGTGCTCGTGGGACAGATTGTAAAGTTGAGGTTTACGATGCGGTTGTGATTGTTGACGTTGATGATGGTGGTACTGGTTATGCTGCTGGTGCTGGTGTTTATAACCTTTGCACTATATTCTCCAAAGCCACTACCCGAGCGCGAAGTTCGTTGACTTCTTCTATTACACCGGGGTGATTATCGATTCGGACGAGCGGATAAATAAAATCTAGAATTTGATGTAGTATATAATCGTGACGAGATAATCTGGAAATGAGAGAGAAAATGGTGTTTCGGACAGGTTCGCCGGTAAGTGCTTCAGGTTCTTCGCCGAGAGGGCAATGTGGTGGATGGAAATGATCGCCTTCTTCTTGTCTCCAATAATTAAGGAGACTACGAACCCATCCTCAATTCATCCAGAATAGATGATGGCTAATTGGTTGATCCATTCCGGTCACACTGCTTTCGGAGCTTGAATGGGATTCCATTTCGGAATCCGAGGGACTTGAACTAATGACGAATTCCATTTCGTATGATTAAATAAAGGATTTTCGATATGAAATGATTTTTGAATATTGGATGATATTCTAACTACATAGAATATCTATATATATAGAGCAAAAGATTTCGTAGATTAAGGAGGAATTTACGGACTATGTCAGGTAAAGTTTACAGTAACAGATATGCTAAGATATGAGTTTTTATCTGTACACTATTCATGCAATCAATGCAATAAGATGTGTCTAGACTATGAATAATAAGCAGGCAATTTTTGACAAAAATGATAAGCAAAGCTTTTGACATGCAGACACTGTCGAAATCCAGACTCACTAATGCATCCTAACGACTTATCAGTTAGACACACTAATGCAGACCTGGTTCGCTAAAACCACCGCTCTGATACCACATGAGACGACCCATCATAATCTATAAGGACAAATACAATAACATATGGATACATTGCGAGGTATCTGACCTCTATATGATACATTTTACAAACATTGCATTCGTTTTAAAAGACAAACTTGCATTACATCGAAAGTTGACAGGTATGTATACCATTTCATAATATTCAACCTATAAATGACCTATATTGTCATTTACTTAATAATAATCTCTATTAAACTCAACGACTTGAGTGCAACGTCTTTTGAAATATGTCATGAATGACTTCAAGTAATATCTTTAAAATGAGCAAATGCACAGCGGAAGATTTTTCCTTAATACCTGAGAATAAACATGCTTTAAAGTGTTAACCAAAAGTTTGGTGAGTTCATTAGTTTATCATAATCGATCATTTTCATAATTGTAATAAACACAAGATTTTCATTTTCATTTCTCATAAATATACATCTCATATCAGGCATTTCGCAAACTGCATAGAGATAAGAATCATTCATATGGTGAACACCTGGTAACTGACATTAACAAGATGCATATAGAATATCCCCATCATTCCGGGACACACATCGGACATGATAAAATCGAAGTACTAAAGCATTCCAAATTCCAGAATGGGGGTTGTTAGTTCCCGTAGATCTACCTTTAGGATTCGCGTCAATTAGGGGCCAGTTCCCTAATTCTTAGATTACCAGGCTAAAAGGGGCATATTCGGCTCGATCCATTCAACCATATAATGTAGTTTCGATTACTTGTGTCTATTTCATAAAATATTTATAAAAGTGCATGTATTCTCAGTCCCAAAAATATATATTGCAAAAGCATTTAAAAAGGGAGCAAATGAAACTCACAATACTGTATTTCGTAGTAAAAATACACATGACGTCATTGAACAAGTGCAAGGTTGGGTCTCGGATTCACGAACCTATATTAAGTATATATATTTATATGTTGGTCAATATCTGTCTAACAATTTAGGTCAGGTCATAGTGTACCACAATTCTAATGCTCGAGACTAATATGCAAAAGTCAACAAAAGTCAACTTGACCCAAGATGACCTCTAGCATCTATAAATGATAATTATATAACTTAAAAATAGTCGTTTTAAATATATTTAACAGATTTTATTATAGTAAATAATGTAAATCGTTTATTAATAAATAAAAATTCATATTAAAATTTATATATAATAAAAATATACTTTTATATATCTTAAGTAAAAAAATTTATAAGGTTCATTTAATATCATAATATATAGTGGTATGTATTAGTATTGTAATTATATTACATGTGGTAAAATATCTTTGTATCACATTTTCATTTGATACAATAATATTGATAATAATAATAATAAGTAAAAGTTGTATTATTTTATAATAATAATTATTATTATTCTACTAATAATAATAATAATATTTATATTTACTAATGATTAAAATAAAATGATAATTCTAATCATGATAATCTTAAGAATAACAATACTTTTTAATATTAACTGTAATAATAATATTTTATATAAAAATAATAATTTTATTCAAAATGATAATTTTAAATAATAATAATACTTCCAATAGGCTTGATGTCTTCCAAATTTGATGTACCAAATACACAAGTAATAAAAGCTTTCATTTCTAAATCTAAGTCTTCAACTTGCAATACTTCAAAACATCCACTCACTTACAACAACAATTCAACTAATCAATTAAAACCAATACATTATTTTATCACATTAAACTACTCTAAAACTACTACAATTTTAACAAGAACAAACTTTTTCTCACTCTCACTCATCATTTGAATTGATATTGATATGTGTAAAAAAATAATAGTTTGATTACAAACTAATATTTATCCAAATAACAACTAATTCAAATAGAAATTTTATCCCATTACAAACAATACATCTAATTTACTATTGAATTAGAATCAGTACAGTACACTAAACTGAAGTTTAATACGACAAATTGATTTTGTGTGTTTAGAATATGTACACTAAACCAAGCCTAATCGTAACTGTGAATCCTATCTTATTACCTTGCAATTGGTTTAATGTTATTAGAAAATTTGATTGAGGAACAATATAAATATACAGGTGAGCAAACTAAATGAATAAAAACAAAACTTTATCACAATAAAAGCTCCAAACAAAAGTTCATTTGATAAATTAGAAAGACACTAATAGTTGGATAAGATGAGGCTTCAAGTTCACCGTGAGAAAGTAAACCCTAAGAAGCCCAGGTGTTCGTAATATACTGCCTTACATGATTCATCACACATTCAGATGAACTTATTAATTTACTGAAGCTTGCAACCTAATCCCTTGAACCTCAATACTTAACAACGCTTAATAGATTATAAAAGATCAATAAAAAATAATATTAAGATAAATGATTTAAGATTTCAACACTAAAAAACTAACATAAGTAATGTAATACCCGAACAATGTTACCGAATTTATGTTAATCTTTTAAACAACGAAATCCCTAGCAATAATACGATGTAATTTCCGAAATTAAAACCTACGGCTCATACAACAACATATCCGTAAATGAAAGCGAAAAAAACCTTACCTCATCGCGTTTATGAAGTACTTTTTGTCAAAATTTAGTCCGATTTATAGTTTAGTTTTTTTTTTTTTTTTTGGGCAAAGGGCCCAATACCCGGCAAAATATATTAAAAATAAAAGATTATATACAAATTAACGATTGGTATACCAACCGGGGCTTTTAATAGACATCCCAAGTCCATACAATTATTGCAATCCTTCTTCTTTTTTTTTTTTTTTTTTTTTTTTTTTGAAAAGCATTATTGCAATCCTTCTACAAATTAAACAAGTGCAAAACAAAATGCTAGGATCCAAACTATTAAACTTGAAAAAACTATACAATAGGTTATACGTCTTCAAGTTTGAACCCAGGCTAGAAACATTCAAAGAAGCCCATTCCACTCCACAAAACCTCAAAAAACATTCCATGAAAACCCATTCACACATTCCATCTTGCCATACATATAAAATAAACCCATCAAACCCAACAGAATCCAAACCAACCATATACCAACAAAAACCAAAACTCCAATCAAAACCTAAACTGCCAGTCCCATACAATTTCCACCAATGAAGATATCGACTCATATCATAATCCATAACAATAACCCAGTAAAAATCATGATCTAATACCACGTCACAGTGACAAATATGACCCAAATCAATAGAACAACAACTAACAAATAACAAGTAACAGTAGCAGTGAAGACCCAAATCAAGATGACAAAAACATAAGAGACCCAAACCTGTACTACAGAGGCAATCTTGACCCATAAATAAACAGAAGAAGCAATCTTTATCCATAACCCAAATACTAAAGGGTTCAAGACCAAACCATCTTGAACTCAGCCTGTTGGGGTAGTTGAAAACCATTGACATTTTTCCCAACATCAATATAGTCATCACTGACAGCTTAATTATCATCATTTAACTTCATAGAAATAGCAGTACCATCTGCTTCAGATTGAACATCTTTAAAATTATCAATTTCATCCAAACTAACCATACCCAATTCTTTACATTTAAGATTAAAATAATCTATCATTTTAGCACTACACTTTGATTTTACAGTAGCAGGAGGATATTGCTCGTTTGAAATTAATTTGTCAAGTTCTTTAATATCAGAATGATACCATTCAAATTCAACATTCCATTCTGCATCATCTTCATCATCCATGTCATCAAGTACTTCAGCTAAAGTAGCAAAACCATTTGATGAGGCAAACTTTTTTAAATCACCCTGTTCTTCATTAACTATCTTCTCAACAACAACATTCAGAATTTAGGGTTTAGGGTTTAGGTTTAGTGTTTTGGGTTTAGTCCCAAAACCCATAACCCTAAACCCTAAACCCTAATCTCTAAACTCTAAACTTTTCGTGTTAAAAACTCAATTTAAATCCTAAATATAAACCCTAAACCCTAAATTTCTAAACCCTAATATCTAAACCCTCAAAATACGCTCGAAAAACACGATAATTGTTATAGATTATTTTTTCGAGCGTTTTTCCGCCAAAATAAAAACATTTATCACAAAGTGTCTTTTTTAAATGTTCATATTTCATCCAATCTATAATGTTTGTGAACATAGTTTTTTCAAAATTGGAAAATAAAAATAAAATGTGCTTCCTCCCGTTTCCCCCAATTGGTTACTTCCCCATTGATTCAACCAATATATATATATATATATATATATATATATATATATATATATATATATATATATATATATATATATATATATATATATATATATATATATAGTGGCAGGATCAAGAGGGAAGTAACCATTCGGGGGAAGCGGGGGGAAGCAAAATTTTTTTTTTTTTTTTTTTGAAAAAACTTTGTTCACGAACTTTGTTTTTAAAATATTTTCACCATTAACAGTTTGTACAAAAGAATTTTTAATTACAAACTTTATAAAAACATATATACATATGTATATTTTCTTCAGATGTAATCATGGATTTAATGAGTCAATATGATATTTAACTCATTTGATTTACCGTTAGAACAAGAATATATAATTTCTAAAACATTAGAGATCACATAATTGCCATGTCGAACGAAGATAAATGATGTAGAACGTCATGTAGAATGAAGATAATCGATGTAGGACATCATGTAGTATGATAATTATGCTGGAGGTACAGACTGTGAATTTAAGGCATGTAGTATTGAAGCTTGTGCTGCGGATGTTGTTGTTGGTGGTACTGGTGTTGCTGGTGCTGTTGCTGAAGCTGGTACGTTTTGCACCATATTTTCCAAGGCTACAACTTGGGCGCGAAGCTCGTTAACTTATTACTCCGGGATGATTGTTAGTAGGAACGAGCGAATGAATAAGGTTTAGAATCTTAGTTGTGATATAGTCGTGGCGATATACTCTGGAAATGAGAGAGGAAATTGTGTTTCGAACAGGTTTGCCGGTAAGTGCTTCAGGTTCTTCGCCAAGAGGTGAATTCGGTTGATGGAATGGATCGCCTTCTTCGCGTCTCCATTGATTAAGTCGACTACGAACCCATCCTCAATTCATCCAGAATTGATGATGGATGATTGGTTGATTCATTTCGGTGACACTGATTTCGGAGCTTAGGTGAACATCTATGTCGGAATAGCTATCGGATTTCGAAGAACTTGAACTATTGGCGAGTTCCATTTCGTACGATTGAGTAAAGGGTTTTTCGGTATGAAATAATTTTCGGATATCGGATGGTACTCAAATTACATAGAATACTTATATATAGCATAAAGATTTCACAGATTACGGAGAAACTTTCGAAAGCTGTCAGGCAAAGGTAACAGTAACAGATACGCTAAGATACGATTTTATCTATACACTATCTATGCAATAGAGGCAGTAAGATGTGTCTAGACTTTAAGGATGATTAGCAAGTAATTTTTGACACAAAATGGTAAGCAAAACTTTTGACATGCAAACACAGTCGAAGTCCAGACCCACTAATGCATCTAAACAACTATCAGTTAGACATACTAATGCAAGATCTGGTTCGCTAAGACCACCGTTCTGATACCAACTGAAAGGACCCGTTCATATACATTATAAATGATTCACAATAATTGATTTCATTGCGAGGTATTTGACCTCTATATGATACATTTTACAAATATTGCATTCGTTTTTAAAAGACAAACTTTCATTACATTGAAAATTGACGGCATGCATACCATATCATAATATATTCAACTATAATTGACTTAATAATAATCTTGATGAACTCAACGACTCGAATGCAACATCTTTTGAAATATGTCATGAATGACTCCAAGTAATATCTCTAAAATGAGCAAATGCACATCGGAAGATTTCTTTCATACCTGAGAATAAACATGCTTTCAAATGTCAACCAAAAAGTTGGTGAGTTCATTAGTTTATCATAATCAATCATTTCCATAAATTTAATAGACCACAAGATTTTCATTTTTCATAAACATCATTCTCATATCAGGCATTTCGCAAACTACATAGAGATAAAAATCATTCATATGGATTGAACACCTAGTAATCGACCTTAACAAGATGCATATAGAATATCCCAATCATTCCGGGACAACCTTCGAACATGATAAATTTGAAGTACTAAAGCATCCGTGACATGGATGGGGCTTGTTGAGACCGATAGATCTATCTTTAGGATTCGCGTCAATTAGATTAAAAGGGGCTTATTCTATTCAATAATCCAACCATAGAATGTAGTTTCGATTACTTGTGTCTATTTCGTAAAACATTTATAAAAGCAGCGCATGTATTCTCAGTCCCAAAAATATATATTGCAAAAGCATTTAAAAATGGAGCAAATGAAACTCACTATACTGTATTTCGTAGCAATTATGCATATGGCGGCACTGAACAAGTGCAGGGTTGGCCTCGGATTCACGAACCTATAACAATTGTATATTTATTAAAACTTATAATGGAATCACATAATTTCCTTTAATAGTATGTATTATTTATATTTTTAGTTATATAGAGTTTATATATTATATATATTTATGTTCTATATATATTTAAAATGATTAATATCTGTATATTTAGTTATATTAGTATTTCTATGTATATCATTAGTATTATATTTAAAAATCATTAGTTTGTTATATATAAGTATTTATATAGATAATATTAATATATTTAATATATAGATATATAAATTATTAATATATTTATATTATATGTAATAAGTATATTTTAGGTACAAAATATTTATCTAAAAAAATATATGATAGTTTTGATAATAATGAATTTCTAATAATAATAATAATAACTTTCTTGATAATGATAATGCTAATAATAATGATATTGTTAAAGATGATACATATGTTAATAATAATAATAATATTAATAAAAATAATAATATTAATAAAAATAATAATATTAATAAAAATAATAATACTAATAATTACAAAAATGATATTAATACTAATATTAGTGAAAATAATAATAACTTGTATTATTTTTATAATAACAATATTAATAATCCTAATCATAATAATAATAATAATAATAATAATAATAATAATAATAATAATAATAATAATAATAATAATAATAATAATAATAATAATAATAATGGTACTTTTAATAATAATGATAGAAATAATGAAAATTTTAATAATACTTTTAATAATAATAATAATATAATAATAATAATAATAATAATAATAATAATAATAATAATAATAATAATAATAATAATAATAATAATAATAATAATAATAATAATAATAATAATAATAATAATAATAATAATACCTTTGAAAGAAAAGCTTAAAAAAAAACCACCTCAGCACAGGCTCGAACCCATGAACTCCTGCTTAACAACCATACATCCAAACCATTGAACCATTCGTCTAATCTTGTTTTAATTTGCTCTGTTAATCATTTATTATATCCGAACAGTTACTCTTT
Organism: Rutidosis leptorrhynchoides; assembly: GCF_046630445.1. Lineage (NCBI taxonomy): Eukaryota > Viridiplantae > Streptophyta > Magnoliopsida > Asterales > Asteraceae > Rutidosis > Rutidosis leptorrhynchoides. Next base: position 281,303,049 of record NC_092336.1, read on the forward strand.
CTTCTTAAACTAAAACCCCAATTCGTCATCATCATGTACTAATCCTAACATCATCACCAATTAAACCGTATCATCATTATCTTAACCGTAATTCTATCATCACTATTCGAATTACATAACATCATTCTCACATAAAATCACGACCATCGTTTCATACCTCATCATCGTTTATTATTGCAGTATCATTCTTAACCTCATCATTATCTTTATATTTATCTCACAACCGTATATCATCTTATTCGTTAATCATCTTCAATCTATATCATCAAATTATTGTCATCATCTAAACTGTACCAAGTGTGTGTGTAATGGATTTTTGGCCCAAGAAAAATTCCATAAGATTTCACTAGTCCACCCAAACTTAATTTGGCCCAACAATAAGTAACAATAATCAACCCAAGTAGGTAAAATCAGCCCAATAATAACTTGTATGTTCACGATTCAGTGCAGACCCAGAAACAAAAACTAAAAGTTTGTAACAATTTCCTGTGTATTTTAAATAAACAAAGAATCAAAAGCTACTAATTTTTTAAGTGGGCAACTGGAAACCATTATTATGTTTATCCTATAATCTATACCCATAACACTAATACTCCGTTAAATATACTTTTATTTTTTTAAAATCAACTCGAGTGGGTAAGTATGGGTGGGGTTGTTTGCTTGGTATTTGTCGGCTAAAGAGAATAAAGGAACACGCTAAAACAGTTTTGGATGATAAAGTTTTTCGAAGATTGCAAATTCAAATATATATCGACAGTGTGGTGTGAGGGTTTACATAACTGCAGCGGTTTAAGAGAATTGTTCAGGGTTCTTACAATCGGAACAGAAAAGAACTATTAATTTGAATAGTTGCAGATAACAGTAGTACTAGGTTGCAGGTTTCGTAGGTGTTTATTGGTGCGGTTTAATGGTATGATGAAGATGATGTTTTGGTCGAATCAAATAACAAGAAATAAGTGGTTCTGTGAATGTTGGAACAAAACAAACAGAAGCATACAGGAGTAAAGATGTTTGAATAACAGAAAGCAGAAGATGAAGCAGGTGGTGGTGATGGTTTGTTATGGGTTGATGATGGGTGGTTTATTGTGGTTCTTCGATTCTCAATAGAAATGTAAACAGACCCATATGCAACCGTGAACTGTAGCAGGTGATGAATGATGGTGGGTGTTGGGCTGTAGATGGTGGTGTTTGATCGGGAAGAAGAAGAATATGATGAGATGTTGGTTTGGTTATTTACGATAATGGAAATGGGTTTGATTAAAAAAAATGGTGGCGGTTGTTTGTGGTGACTCAAGGTGGCGGTGGTATAGGGTTGTGTGTGGTAGGTGATCACAAGGTGTTAATGTGATAGCGGTTGTGGTTGTTTATGAGATGAACTAGATCAGAATGCGAGAAAAGAAAAAGAAATATACAACTAGATAGATATATTACCCATCGTATCAGACTGAAACTGAACTAGATAGATGTCCATGCAACTCTTAATTATTTCCAGTAAAGAATGATAGGTTAATGATGATGGTGGTGATTTAATAGTGTTTGTTCATTGGACAGAATACTTAAAGAGAGAAGAGAGAAAGGGAAGTGGTGACAATGCGTCTTGGTTTTCATATCACATATAAGCACTCGGATATATATCACATGTATAATAGAATGGAATATATGAAAAATAAACTTTCCAGCTCACTTGTCGACATTAAATCATGGAATTAGGAAATCATGAAATTTATAAAAAGTTGATGGGATATCTAACAGATATTTTTCTTTACGCGCAATTAATTTATTTTTATATATTATATTTATTATTAACAATTACTAAATACATTAATAAAAATAATATTGTTAATAATTATCATAATAATAATAAATATTCATAACAATGAAAATAATAATAATATTTAATAATAATTATTATTACAAATAGTGTTGATAATACTATTAATAAAAATAATAATATTAAAATATAACAATTTAATATTAATACCTAGTTATTTACATAAAATGAAGTATTATATAATTTATATATTGAATTATATATGTATATATCTTAAATAGTTGTTCGTGAATCATCGAAATAGTCGAAGTCAAATGAATGTATGAAAACAGTTCAAAAATTTTGAGACTCAACATTACAGACTTTGCTTATCGTTTTAAAAATATTAAATCGTATCATGAGTTTGGTTTAAAATTAGTCGAACTTTTCCGGGTCATCACATGACTCACCTCCTAAATCAAAACCCACGGTCCCGGGATTATAAAAATCTGCATCGTCTGGGTTACTCAATCGCAAATAAATACCAAACCCACGCCGTCAGGATCATATAGATCCACATCATCGGGGTTATCCAGATCACAACTCATGTGATATCGTACACACAAAGTGTGCACCTCGCCAAAGGTAGTCAACTAAAACGCACAATCGTATCAATTGGACCTATTACATGAAATGTCCCGTTCTTATTGATTAAAAACGTTCCATATTAATTGATTTCGTTGCGAGGTTTTGACCTCTATATGAGACATTTTTCAAAGACTGCATTCATTTTTAAAACAAACCATAACCTTTATTTCATAGATAAAGGTTTTAAAAAACTTTACGTAGATTATCAAATAATGATAATCTAAAATATCCTGTTTACACACGACCATTACATAATGATTTACAATACAAATATGTTACAACAAAATAAGTTTCTTGAATGCAGTTTTTACACAATATCATACAAGCATGGACTCCAAATCTCGTCCTTATTTAAGTATGTGACAGCGGAAGCTCTTAATAATCACCTGAGAATAAACATGCTTAAAACGTCAACAAAAATGTTGGTGAGTTATAGGTTTAACCTATATATATCAAATCATAATAATAGACCACAAGATTTCATATTTCAATACACATCCCATACATAGAGATAAAAATCATTCATATGGTGAACACCTGGTAACCGAAATTAACAAGATGCATATATAAGAATATCCCCATCATTCCGGGACACCCTTCGGATATGATATAAATTTCGAAGTACTAAAGCATCCGGTACTTTGGATGGGGTTTGTTAGGCCCAATAGATCTATCTTTAGGATTCGCGTCAATTAGGGTGTCTGTTCCCTAATTCTTAGATTACCAGACTTAATAAAAAGGGGCATATTCGATTTCGATAATTCAACCATAGAATGTAGTTTCATGTACTTGTGTCTATTTTGTAAATCATTTATAAAACCTGCATGTATTCTCATCCCAAAAATATTAGATTTTAAAAGTGGGACTATAACTCACTTTCACAGATTTTTACTTCGTCGGGAAGTAAGACTTAGCCACTGGTTGATTCACGAACCTATAACAATATATACATATATATCAAAGTATGTTCAAAATATATTTACAACACTTTTAATATATTTTGATGTTTTAAGTTTATTAAGTCAGCTGTCCTCGTTAGTAACCTACAACTAGTTGTCCACAGTTAGATGTACAGAAATAAATCGATAAATATTATCTTGAATCAATCCACGACCCAGTGTATACGTATCTCAGTATTGATCACAACTCAAACTATATATATTTTGGAATCAACCTCAACCCTGTATAGCTAACTCCAACATTCACATATAGAGTGTCTATGGTTGTTCCGAAATATATATAGATGTGTCGACATGATAGGTCGAAACATTGTATACGTGTCTATGGTATCTCAAGATTACATAATATACAATACAAGTTGATTAAGTTATGGTTGGAATAGATTTGTTACCAATTTTCACGTAGCTAAAATGAGAAAAATTATCCAATCTTGTTTTACCCATAACTTCTTCATTTTAAATCCGTTTTGAGTGAATCAAATTGCTATGGTTTCATATTGAACTCTATTTTATGAATCTAAAAAGAAAAAGTATAGGTTTATAGTCGAAAAAATAAGTTACAAGTCGTTTTTGTAAAGGTAGTCATTTCAGTCGAAAGAACGACGTCTAGATGACCATTTTAGAAAACATACTTCCACTTTGAGTTTAACCATAATTTTTGGATATAGTTTCATGTTCATAATAAAAATCATTTTCTCAGAATAACAACTTTTAAATCAAAGTTTATCATAGTTTTTAATTAACTAACCCAAAACAGCCCGCAGTGTTACTACGACGGCGTAAATCCGGTTTTACGGTGTTTTTCGTGTTTCCAGGTTTTAAATCATTAAGTTAGCATATCATATAGATATAGAACATGTTTTTAGTTGATTTTAAAAGTCAAGTTAGAAGGATTAACTTTTGTTTGCGAACAAGTTTAGAATTAACTAAACTATGTTCTAGTGATTACAAGTTTAAACCTTCGAATAAGATAGCTTTATATGTATGAATCGAATGATGTTATGAACATCATTACTACCTTAAGTTCCTTGGATAAACCTACTGGAAAAGAGAAAATTGGATCTAGCTTCAACGGATCCTTGGATGGCTCGAAGTTCTTGAAGCAGAATCATGACACGAAAACAAGTTCAAGTAAGATCATCACTTGAAATAAGATTGTTATAGTTATAGAAATTGAACCAAAGTTTGAATATGATTATTACCTTGTATTAGAATGATAACCTACAGTAAGAAACAAAGATTTCTTGAGGTTGGATGATCACCTTACAAGATTGGAAGTGAGCTAGCAAACTTGAAAGTATTCTTGATTTTATGAAACTAGAACTTTTGTAATTTATGAAGAACACTTAGAACTTGAAGATAGAACTTGAGAGAGATCAATTAGATGAAGAAAATTGAATAATGAAAGTGTTTGTAGGTGTTTTTGGTCGTTGGTGTATGGATTAGATATAAAGGATATGTAATTTTGTTTTCATGTAAATAAGTCATGAATGATTACTCATATTTTTGTAATTTTATGAGATATTTCATGCTAGTTGCCAAATGATGGTTCCCACATGTGTTAGGTGACTCACATGGGCTGCTAAGAGCTGATCATTGGAGTGTATATACCAATATTACATACATCTAAAAGCTGTGTATTGTACGAGTACGAATACGGGTGCATACGAGTAGAATTGTTGATGAAACTGAACGAGGATGTAATTGTAAGCATTTTTGTTAAGTAGAAGTATTTTGATAAGTGTCTTGAAGTCTTTCAAAAGTGTATGAATACATATTAAAACACTACATGTATATACATTTTAACTGAGTCGTTAAGTCATCGTTAGTCGTTACATGTAAATGTTGTTTTGAAACCTTTAGGTTAACGATCTTGTTGAATGTTGTTAACCCATTGTTTATTATAACAAATGAGATGTTAAATTATTATATTATCATGATATTATGATATATAATATATCTTAGTATGGTGTATATACAGTTAAATGTCGTTACAACGATAATCGTTACATATATGTCTCGTTTCGAAATCATTAAGTTAGTAGCCTTATTTTTACATATGTATTTCATTGTTAATACACTTAATAATATATTTACTTATCATTTAACATAATTAACCAAGTGTATCAATATCTTAATATGATTCATATGTACCTAGTAAGACGTTGTTATAACGATAATCGTTATATATATCGTTTTCGAGTTTCTTAAATTAATAGTCTCATTTTTATGTATATAACTCATTGTTAAAATACCTAATGAGATACATACTTATAATAAAAACATGTTAACTATACATATAACCATATATATGTCATCGTATAGTTTTTATAAGTTTTAACGTTCGTGAATCACCGGTCAACTTGGGTGGTCAATTGTCTATATGAAACATATTTCAATTAATCAAGTCTTAACAAGTTTGATTGCTTAACATGTTGGAAACATTTAATCATGTAAATATCCATCTTAATTAATTTATATAAACATGGAAAAGTTCGGGTCACTACAGTACCTACCCGTTAAATAAATTTCGTCCCGAAATTTTAAGCTGTTGAAGGTGTTGACGAATCTTCTGGAAATAGATGCGGGTATTTCTTCTTCATCTGATCTTCACGCTCCCAGGTGAACTCGGGTCCTCTACGAGCATTCCATCGAACCTTAACAATTGGTATCTTGGTTTGCTTAAGTCTTTTAACCTCACGATCCATTATTTCGACGGGTTCTTCGATGAATTGAAGTTTTTCGTTGATTTGGATTTCATCTAACGGAATAGTGAGATCTTCTTTAGCAAAACATTTCTTCAAATTCGAGACGTGGAAAGTGTTATGTACAGCCGCGAGTTGTTGAGGTAACTCAAGTCGGTAAGCTACTGGTCCGACACGATCAATAATCTTGAATGGTCCAATATACCTTGGATTTAATTTCCCTCGTTTACCAAATCGAACAACGCCTTTCCAAGGTGCAACTTTAAGCATGACCATCTCTCCAATTTCAAATTCTATATCTTTTCTTTTAATGTCAGCGTAGCTCTTTTTTCGACTTTGGGCGGTTTTCAACCGTTGTTGAATTTGGATGATCTTCTCGGTAGTTTCTTGTATAATTTCCGGACCCGTAATCTGTCTATCCCCCACTTCACTCCAACAAATCGGAGACCTGCACTTTCTACCATAAAGTGCTTCAAACGGCGCCATCTCAATGCTTGAATGGTAGCTGTTGTTGTAGGAAAATTCTGCTAACGGTAGATGTCGATCCCAACTGTTTCTGAAATCAATAACACATGCTCGTAGAATGTCTTCAAGCGTTTGTATCGTCCTTTCACTCTGCCCATCAGTTTGTGGATGATAGACAGTACTCATGTCTAGACGAGTTCCTAATGCTTGCTGTAATGTCTGCCAGAATCTTGAAATAAATCTACCATCTCTATCAGAGATAATAGAGATTGGTATTCCATGTCTGGAGACGACTTCCTTCAAATACAGTCGTGCTAACTTCTCCATCTTGTCATCTTCTCTTATTGGCAGGAAGTGTGCTGATTTGGTGAGACGATCAACTATTACCCAAATAGTATCAAAACCACTTGCAGTCCTTGGCAATTTAGTGATGAAATCCATGGTAATGTTTTTTCCCATTTCCATTCCGGGATTTCGGGTTGTTGAAGTAGACCTGATGGTTTCTGATGCTCAGCTTTGACCTTAGAACACGTCAAACATTCTCCTACGTATTTAGCAACATCGGCTTTCATACCCGGCCACCAAAAATGTTTCTTGAGATCCTTGTACATCTTCCCCGTTCCAGGATGTATTGAGTATCTGGTTTTATGAGCTTCTCTAAGTACCATTTCTCTCATATCTCCAAATTTTGGTACCCAAATCCTTTCAGCCCTATACCGGGTTCCGTCTTCCCGAATATTAAGATGCTTCTCCGATCCTTTGGGTATTTCATCCTTTAAATTTTCCTCTTTTAAAACTCCTTGTTGCGCCTCCTTTATTTGAGTAGTAAGGTTATTATGAATCATTATATTCATAGATTTTACTCGAATGGGTTCTCTGTCCTTCCTGCTCAAGGCATCGGCTACCACATTTGCCTTCCCCGGGTGGTAACGAATCTCAAAGTCGTAATCATTCAATAATTCAATCCACCTACGCTGCCTCATATTCAGTTGTTTCTGATTAAATATGTGTTGAAGACTTTTGTGGTCGGTATATATAATACTTTTGACCCCATATAAGTAGTGCATCCAAGTCTTTAATGCAAAAACAACCGCGCCTAATTCCAAATCATGCGTCGTATAATTTTGTTCGTGAATCTTCAATTGTCTAGACGCATAAGCAATCACCTTCGTTCGTTGCATTAATACAAAACCGAGACCTTGCTTTGATGCATCACAATAAATCACAAAATCATCATTCCCTTCAGGTAATGACAATATAGGTGCCGTAGTTAGCTTTTTCTTCAATAACTGAAACGCTTTCTCTTGTTCATCATTCCATTCAAATTTCTTCCCTTTATGCGTTAATACAGTCAAGGGTTTTGCTATTCTGGAAAAGTCTTGGATGAACCTTCTGTAGTAACCAGCTAGTCCTAAAAACTGGCGTATGTGTTTCGGAGTTTTCGGGGTTTCCCACTTTTCAACAGTTTCTATCTTTGCCGGATCCACCTTAATACCTTCTTTGTTCACTATGTGACCGAGGAATTGAACTTCTTCCAACCAAAATGCATACTTTGAAAGCTTAGCATACAATTCTTCCTTCCTCAATACTTCTAACACCTTTCTCAAATGTTCACCGTGTTCTTGGTCATTCTTTGAGTAAATAAGTATGTCATCAATGAAAACAATGACAAACTTGTCAAGGTATGGTCCACACACTCGGTTCATAAGGTCCATGAACACAGCTGGTGCATTAGTTAAACCAAACGGCATGACCATAAACTCGTAATGACCGTAACGTGTTCTGAAAGCAGTCTTTGGAATATCATCTTCTTTCACCCGCATTTGATGATACCCGGAACGTAAGTCAATCTTTGAATAAACAGACGAGCCTTGTAGTTGATCAAATAAGTCGTCGATTCTCGGTAGTGGGTAGCGGTTCTTGATGGTAAGTTTGTTCAACTCTCGGTAGTCGATACACAACCTGAATGTACCATCTTTCTTCTTGACAAACAAAACAGGAGCTCCCCACGGTGATGTGCTTGGTCGAATGAAACCACGCTCTAAAAGTTCTTGTAATTGGCTTTGCAGTTCTTTCATCTCGCTGGGTGCGAGTCTGTAAGGAGCACGAGCTATTGGTGCAGCTCCTGGTACAAGATCTATTTGAAATTCAACGGATCGATGTGGGGGTAATCCCGGTAATTCTTTCGGAAATACATCAGGAAATTCTTTTGCGACGGGAACATCATTGATGCTCTTTTCTTCAGTTTGTACTTTCTCGACGTGTGCTAGAACAGCATAGCAACCTTTTCTTATTAGTTTTTGTGCCTTCAAATTACTAATAAGATGTAGCTTCGTGTTGCCCTTTTCTCCGTACACCATTAAGGATTTTCCTTTTTCTCGTATAATGCGAATTGCATTTTTGTAACAAACGATCTCTGCTTTCACTTCTTTCAACCAGTCCATACCGATTATCACATCAAAACTCCCTAACTCTACTGGTATCAAATCAATCTTAAATGTTTCGTTAACCAGTTTAATTTCTCGATTCCGACATATATTATCTGCTGAAATTAATTTACCATTTGCTAATTCGAGTAAAAATTTACTATCCAAAGGCGTCAATGGACAACTTAATTTAGCACAAAAATCTCTACTCATATAGCTTCTATCCGCACCCGAATCAAATAAAACGTAAGCAGATTTATTGTCAATAAGAAACGTACCCGTAACAAGCTCCGGGTCTTCCTGTGCCTCTGCCGCATTAATATTGAAAACTCTTCCGCGGCCTTGTCCATTCGTGTTCTCCTGGTTCGGGCAATTTCTAATAATGTGGCCCGGTTTTCCACATTTATAACAAACTACATTGGCATAACTTGCTCCGACACTACTTGCTCCGCCATTACTCGTTCCGACACCATTTGTTCCTTTCGTTCTGTTAACCCCTGGTCCGTAGACATCACACTTCGCCGCGCTATGACCATTTCTTTTACACTTGTTGCAAAATTTGGTGCAGAACCCCGAGTGATACTTTTCACACCTTTGGCATAGCTGCTTCTGATTGTTGTTGTTGTTGCGGTTATTATTGTTGTTGGGATGATTGTTGTAGCTGTTGTTGTTGTTGTTGTTGTTGGGCCGTTTGTTGTAGTTGCGATTGATGTTGCGATTGTTGGGATAATTGTTGCGATTATTGTTGTAATTACTGTTGTTGTTGTATTGGTGATTCTTATCACCGTTTTCCTCCCACTTTCTTTTGACTTGCTTCACATTGGCCTCTTCAGCAGTCTGTTCTTTAATTCTTTCTTCAATCTGGTTTACTAGTTTGTGAGCCATTCTACATGCCTGTTGTATGGAGGCGGGCTCGTGTGAACTTATATCTTCTTGGATTCTTTCCGGTAATCCTTTCACAAACGCGTCGATCTTCTCTTCCTCATCTTCGAATGCTCCCGGACACAATAGGCACAATTCTGTGAATCGTCTTTCGTACGTGGTAATATCAAATCCTTGGGTTCGTAACCCTCTAAGTTCTGTCTTGAGCTTATTGACCTCGGTTCTCGGACGGTACTTCTCGTTCATCAAGTGCTTGAATGCTGACCACGGTAGTGCGTACGCATCGTCTTGTCCCACTTGCTCTAGATAGGTATTCCACCATGTTAACGCAGAACCTGTGAAGGTATGCGTAGCGTACTTCACTTTGTCGTCTTCAGTACACTTACTTATGGCAAACACCGATTCGACCTTCTCGGTCCACCGTTTCAATCCGATCGGTCCTTCGGTTCCATCAAATTCCAAAGGTTTACAGGCAGTGAATTCTTTGTAGGTGCATCCTACACGATTTCCTGTAATGCTAAATCCAAGGTTATTGTTGGTATGTAGCGCAGCCTGTACTGCGGCTATGTTTGAAGCTAGAAAAGTACGGAATTCCTCTTCATTCATATTCACGGTATGTCGAGTAGTCGGTGCCATTTCCTTCAAAATAGTCAAATGGAACAAGTTAATCATACAGAATATTAAGAGTAGTTAATAGTATTTCGTAGCATAATATGAACTCATTTATAAAAGCTTTTTCTTCATATTAGCATTTTATAAGTTTAAATTCGGGTAGTACTTACCCGTTAAGTTCATACTTAGTAGCTAATATACAATTCAACTACTTCAATTCTATATGAAAAACTGATTATAATAATATTTCGCGTTCAAACTTTTACACAATATTTTACAAACTTACAATACCGCTTATTTTACATAAAGCATGAAATATAGCACACAATAACTTTGATACAAGATAGTTGTGAAGATAATTCTAGCTAGTACACAAGTCGTTCAGCAAAGGCAATAAAGACACGTAATTCATACGTCCAGAAACAAGTCATGCATTCTGGTTTTACTAGGACCACTTCCCATCCTTGGTCTTGTGCAACATAACCGTTATGGCCGTTGATAAGACAGCGTGTTGTAACGTCGTCAAAGGGACGAGGGTTACGTAATGTCCAACAGTCCCGTAATAATCTAAAAACCTCATTTCTTACCCCAATTACCGACTCCGTCACTTGTGGAAACGTTTTGTTTAATAGTTGTAGCCCGATGTTCTTGTTCTCACTTTGGTGAGAAGCGAACATTACTAATCCGTAAGCATAACATGCTTCTTTATGTTGCATGTTAGCCGCTTTTTCTAAATCACGAAGTCCAATATTCGGATATATTGAGTCAAAATAATTTCTTAACCCGTTGCGTAAAATAGCATTTGGGTTCCCCGCAAAATATGCGTCAAAGTAAACACATCGTAACTTATGGGTTTCCCAATGTGATATCCCCCATCTTTCAAACGAAAGTCTCTTATAAACCAAGACATTCTTGGAACGTTCTTCGAATGTCTTACAAACTGATCTCGCCTTAAATAGTTGTGCCGAGGAATTCTGGCCGACTCTAGACAAGATTTCATCAATCATGTCTCCGGGTAGGTCTCTTAAAATATTGGGTTGTCTATCCATTTTATATTTTTAAACTGTAAAATAGACAAGAGTTAGATTCATAAAAAAATACTTATTAATACAAGCAATTTTTACATATATCATAAAGCATAAGAACACTATATTACATATATTACACCACACGAATACAACTATCTTATTCCGACTCGCTCGTTTCTTCTTCTTCGGTTTTGGTTCGTTTTGCCAAGTTTCTAGGGATATATGATGTTCCCCTAATATGAGCCGTAATTTTCCACATTGGTTTAGAAAAACCCGGTGGTTTAGAGGTTCCCGGGTCATTGTTAAAACTTAAGGACTTCGGGGGTTGACGATACATATAAAGTTCATCGGGGTTGGAATTAGATTTCTCTATTTTTATGCCCTTTCCCTTATTATTTTCTTTTGCCTTTTTAAATTCAGTTGGGGTAATTTCTATAACATCATCGGAATTCTTGTCGGAATCTGATTCATCGGAGAATTGGTAATCCTCCCAATATTTTGCTTCCTTGGCGGAAACACCATTGACCATAATTAACCTTGGTCGGTTGGTTGAGGATTTTCTTTTACTTAACCGTTTTATTATTTCCCCCACCGGTTCTATTTCTTCATCCGGTTCCGATTCTTCTTCCGGTTCCGATTCTTCTTCCGGTTCTGACTCTTCTTCCGGTTCCTCTTCGGGAACTTGTGAATCAGTCCACGAATCATTCCAATTTACATTTGACTCTTCATTATTATTAGGTGAGTCAATGGGACTTGTTCTAGAGGTAGACATCTATCACATAATATCAAACGCGTTAAGAGATTAATATATCACATAATATTCACATGTTAAAAATATATAGTTTCCAACAAAATTTGTTAAGCAATCATTTTTCAAGTAAACACGGTCGAAGTCCAGACTCACTAATGCATCCTAACAAACTCGATAAGACACACTAATGCAAATTTTCTGGTTCTCTAAGACCAACGCTCGGATGCCAACTGAAATGTCCCGTTCTTATTGATTAAAAACGTTCCATATTAATTGATTTCGTTGCGAGGTTTTGACCTCTATATGAGACATTTTTCAAAGACTGCATTCATTTTTAAAACAAACCATAACCTTTATTTCATAGATAAAGGTTTTAAAAAACTTTACGTAGATTATCAAATAATGATAATCTAAAATATCTTGTTTACACACGACCATTACATAATGGTTTACAATACAAATATGTTACAACAAAATAAGTTTCTTGAATGCAGTTTTTACACAATATCATACAAGCATGGACTCCAAATCTCGTCCTTATTTAAGTATGCGACAGCGGAAGCTCTTAATAATCACCTGAGAATAAACATGCTTAAAACGTCAACAAAAATGTTGGTGAGTTATAGGTTTAACCTATATATATCAAATCATAATAATAGACCACAAGATTTCATATTTCAATACACATCCCATACATAGAGATAAAAATCATTCATATGGTGAACACCTGGTAACCGACATTAACAAGATGCATATATAAGAATATCCCCATCATTCCGGGACACCCTTCGGATATGATATAAATTTCGAAGTACTAAAGCATCCGGTACTTTGGATGGGGTTTGTTAGGCCCAATAGATCTATCTTTAGGATTCGCGTCAATTAGGGTGTCTGTTCCCTAATTCTTAGATTACCAGACTTAATAAAAAGGGGCATATTCGATTTCGATAATTCAACCATAGAATGTAGTTTCATGTACTTGTGTCTATTTTGTAAATCATTTATAAAACCTGCATGTATTCTCATCCCAAAAATATTAGATTTTAAAAGTGGGACTATAACTCACTTTCACAGATTTTTACTTTGTCGGGAAGTAAGACTTGGCCACTGATTGATTCACGAACCTATAACAATATATACATATATATCAAAGTATGTTCAAAATATATTTACAACACTTTTAATATATTTTGATGTTTTAAGTTTATTAAGTCAGCTGTCCTCGTTAGTAACCTACAACTAGTTGTCCACAGTTAGATGTACAGAAATAAATCGATAAATATTATCTTGAATCAATCCACGACCCAGTGTATACGTATCTCAGTATTGATCACAACTCAAACTATATATATTTTGGAATCAACCTCAACCCTGTATAGCTAACTCCAACATTCACATATAGAGTGTCTATGGTTGTTCCGAAATATATATAGATGTGTCGACATGATAGGTCGAAACATTGTATACGTGTCTATGGTATCTCAAGATTACATAATATACAATACAAGTTGATTAAGTTATGGTTGGAATAGATTTGTTACCAATTTTCACGTAGCTAAAATGAGAAAAATTATCCAATCTTGTTTTACCCATAACTTCTTCATTTTAAATCCGTTTTGAGTGAATCAAATTGCTATGGTTTCATATTGAACTCTATTTTATGAATCTAAACAGAAAAAGTATAGGTTTATAGTCGGAAAAATAAGTTACAAGTCGTTTTTGTAAAGGTAGTCATTTCAGTCGAAAGAACGACGTCTAGATGACCATTTTAGAAAACATACTTCCACTTTGAGTTTAACCATAATTTTTGGATATAGTTTCATGTTCATAATAAAAATCATTTTCTCAGAATAACAACTTTTAAATCAAAGTTTATCATAGTTTTTAATTAACTAACCCAAAACAGCCCGCGGTGTTACTACGACGGCGTAAATCCGGTTTTACGGTGTTTTTCGTGTTTCCAGGTTTTAAATCATTAAGTTAGCATATCATATAGATATAGAACATGTGTTTAGTTGATTTTAAAAGTCAAGTTAGAAGGATTAACTTTTGTTTGCGAACAAGTTTAGAATTAACTAAACTATGTTCTAGTGATTACAAGTTTAAACCTTTGAATAAGATAGCTTTATATGTATGAATCGAATGATGTTATGAACATCATTACTACCTTAAGTTCCTTGGATAAACCTACTGGAAAAGATAAAATTGGATCTAGCTTCAACGGATCCTTGGATGGCTCAAAGTTCTTGAAGCAGAATCATGACACGAAAACAAGTTCAAGTAAGATCATCACTTGAAATAAGATTGTTATAGTTATAGAAATTGAACCAAAGTTTGAATATGATTATTACCTTGTATTAGAATGATAACCTACTGTAAGAAACAAAGATTTCTTGAGGTTGGATGATCACCTTACAAGATTGGAAGTGAGCTAGCAAACTTGAAAGTATTCTTGATTTTATGAAACTAGAACTTTTGAAATTTATGAAGAACACTTAGAACTTGAAGATAGAACTTGAGAGAGATCAATTAGATGAAGAAAATTGACGAATGAAAGTGTTTGTAGGTGTTTTTGGTCGTTGGTGTATGGATTAGATATAAAGGATATGTAATTTTGTTTTCATGTAAATAAGTCATGAATGATTACTCATATTTTTGTAATTTTATGAGATATTTCATGCTAGTTGCCAAATGATGGTTCCCACATGTGTTAGGTGACTCACATGGGCTGCTAAGAGCTGATCATTGGAGTGTATATACCAATAGTACATACATCTAAAAGCTGTGTATTGTACGAGTACGAATACGGGTGTATACGAGTAGAATTGTTGATGAAACTGAACGAGGATGTAATTGTAAGCATTTTTGTTAAGTAGAAGTATTTTGATAAGTGTCTTGAAGTCTTTCAAAAGTGTATGAATACATATTAAAACACTACATGTATATACATTTTAACTGAGTCGTTAAGTCATCGTTAGTCGTTACATGTAAATGTTGTTTTGAAACCTTTAGGTTAACGATCTTGTTGAATGTTGTTAACCCATTGTTTATTATAACAAATGAGATGTTAAATTATTATATTATCATGATATTATGATATATAATATATCTTAGTATGATGTATATACAGTTAAATGTCGTTACAACGATAATCGTTACATATATGTCTCGTTTCGAAATCATTAAGTTAGTAGCCTTATTTTTACATATGTATTTCATTGTTAATACACTTAATAATATATTTACTTATCATTTAACATAATTAACCAAGTGTATCAATATCTTAATATGATTCATATGTACCTAGTAAGACGTTGTTATAACGATAATCGTTATATATATCGTTTTCGAGTTTCTTAAATTAATAGTCTCATTTTTATGTATATAACTCATTGTTAAAATACCTAATGAGATACATACTTATAATAAAAACATGTTAACTATATATATAACCATATATATGTCATCGTATAGTTTTTATAAGTTTTAACGTTCGTGAATCACCGGTCAACTTGGGTGGTCAATTGTCTATATGAAACATATTTCAATTAATCAAGTCTTAACAAGTTTGATTGCTTAACATGTTGGAAACATTTAATCATGTAAATATCCATCTTAATTAATTTATATAAACATGGAAAAGTTCGGGTCACTACATTACACAAGTCCATCAAATCCACCTATATGTGAAGTGAGCTCTATAGTCGAGGTTCACTTCACCCAACCCGCACCCACCCTACACATACATATGCACATAGGATATTAACACTCACCTTGTCGCCTTGATGAATGCTACCAAATAATCCGCAACTCGCCGATGGAACGTACCTATTCCATTATCACAAATGCAACAACACAATTAGGGTGGATTTACAAACCAACCCATATTGACAACTAGTGCAATTTTGACTCAAATGCACTTCCAAGCACAAACCGCGTCCAAACCAACCAATAATCACTAACACAAGTGAAAATGGTCCTAACACACCAATTGAACCCGAACACAAGTGTTAAACACTTGTCTTACCCAATTTGACACATAAACCCTAATTTTGACCCATTTAAAAATTAGTCAACCAAACACACTCAAAAGTGTTCCAACACTTCCATAATCACTAAACCTAGTGATTAAACCCATTATGAATGCCTAATCATGGCCAAAATCATCAACCAACCCAAAACCCGCCAAGTATCACAATAATTAGTCACCATAAACCTACTTCATCATCTAAAAGGGTTTCACAACTAATCAAGCTCAAACCCTAACTTGAATATCAAATCTAATAAATGAAATTCGTAGTTTGAACTTACCAATACTACCACAACGTAGCCGTGAACGAGATGAACAACTTTAAAACCCGAGCTTTGGTGAGAATCCGACTCCTTCTTCTCCAATTCAAGCTCTCTCTCTAAAAGTGAGTTTCTCTCACTAGGGTTTAAAGAGAGTGTTTGTGTGGTAAGGATAAGGTTGAATGAGCTCAACCTTGCCCATTTGTGGCTTAAAACTATCCACCAAGTGAAAAGACCAACATACCCCTTTTAAGATCTAAAAATTACACAGCTGGCCCGTCAGACCATTTGGACGGCGTCTCAATACTTGGACGGCGTCCAACTCTGCTTTACCGGACGGCGTCCCCCAACTTGGACAGTGTCCCACTTAACTGAACAAAATAGAAACTTAAACAGGGTCTTACAACGCTCCCCCACTTAAACATGATCGGGTCCTCACGATCTACACCACATAACCGACCGAACTCACACTCTATGGTCCTCAAACATATGTTCCAATCCGACTTCCACCACATGTATCATTAACTCGAAGATTATTCCATTTACCAAGTACATGTAGTAACCCGAACTTTTCCATGTTTATATATATTAATTGAGATTGATATTTACATGATTAAATGTTTCCAACATGTTAAGCAATCAAACTTGTTAAGACTTGATTAATTGAAATATGTTTCATATAGACAATTGACCACCCAAGTTGACCGGTGATTCACGAACGTTAAAACTTGTAAAAACTATACGATGACATATATATGGTTATATATATAGTTAACATGTTTTTATTATAAGTATGTATCTCATTAGGTATTTTAACAATGAGTTATATACATAAAAATGAGACTATTAATTTAAGAAACTCGAAAACGATATATATAACGATTATCGTTATAACAACGTCTTACTAGGTACATATGAATCATATTAAGATATTGATACACTTGGTTAATTATGTTAAATGATAAGTAAATATATTATTAAGTGTATTAACAATGAAATACATATGTAAAAATAAGACTACTAACTTAATGATTTCGAAACGAGACATATATGTAACGATTATCGTTGTAACGACATTTAACTGTATATACATCATACTAAGATATATTATATATCATAATATCATGATAATATAACAATTTAACATCTCATTTGTTATAATAAACAATGGGTTAACAACATTCAACAAGATCGTTAACCTAAAGGTTTCAAAACAACATTTACATGTAACGACTAATGATGACTTAACGACTCAGTTAAAATGTATATACATGTAGTCTTTTAATATTTATTCATACACTTTTGAAAGACTTCAAGACACTTATAAAAATACTTCTACTTAACAAAAATGCTTACAATTACATCCTCGTTCAGTTTCATCAACAATTCTACTCGTATGCACCCGTATTCGTACTCGTACAATACACAGCTTTTAGATGTATGTACTATTGGTATATACACTCCAATGATCAGCTCTTAGCAGCTCATGTGAGTCACCTAACACATGTGGGAACCATCATTTGGGAACTAGCATGAAATATCTCATAAAATTACAAAAATATGAGTAATCATTCATGACTTATTTACATGAAAACAAAATTACATATCCTTTATATCTAATCCATACACCAACGACCAAAAACACCTACAAACACTTTCATTCTTCAATTTTCTTCATCTAATTGATCTCTCTCAAGTTCTATCTTCAAGTTCTAAGTGTTCTTCATATATTTTACAAGTTCTAGTTACATAAAATCAAGAATACTTTCAAGTTTGCTAGCTCACTTCCAATCTTGTAAGGTGATCATCCAACCTCAAGAAATCTTTGTTTCTTACAGTAGGTTATCATTCTAATACAAGTTAATAATCATATTCAAACTTTGGTTCAATTTCTATAACTATAACAATCTTATTTCAAGTGATGATCTTACTTGAACTTGTTTTCGTGTCATGATTCTGCTTCAAGAACTTCGAGCCATCCAAGGATCCGTTGAAGCTAGATCCATTTTTCACTTTTCCAGTAGGTTTATCCAAGGAACTTAAGGTAGTAATTATGTTCATAACATCATTAGATTCATACATATAAAGCTATCTTATTCGAAGGTTTAAACTTGTAATCACTAGAACATAGTTTAGTTAATTCTAAACTTGTTCGCAAACAAAAGTTAATCCTTCTAACTTGACTTTTAAAATCAACTAAACACATGTTCTATATCTATATGATATGCTAACTTAATGATTTAAAACCTGGAAACACGAAAAACACCGTAAAATCGGATTTACGCCGTCGCAGTAACACCGCGGGCTGTTTTGGGTTAGTTAATTAAAAACTATGATAAACTTTGATTTAAAAGTTGTTATTCTGAGAAAAGGATTTTTATTATGAACATGAAACTATATCCAAAAATTATGGTTAAACTCAAAGTGGAAGTATGTTTTCTAAAATGGTCATCTAGACGTCGTTCTTTCGACTGAAATGACTACCTTTACAAAAATGACTTGTAACTTATTTTTCCGACTATAAACCTATACTTTTTCTGTTTAGATTCATAAAATAGAGTTCAAAATGAAACCATAGCAATTTGATTCACTCAAAACGGATTTAAAATGAAGAAGTTATGGGTAAAACAAAATTGGATAATTTTTCTCATTTTTAGCTACGTGAAAATTGGTAACAAATCTATTCCAACCATAACTTAATCAACTTGTATTGTATATTATGTAATCTTGAGATACCATAGACACGTATACAATGTTTCGACCTATCATGTCGACACATCTATATATATTTCGGAATAACCATAGACACTCTATATGTGAATGTTGGAGTTAGCTATACAGGTTTGAGGTTGATTCCAAAATATATATAGTTTGAGTTGTGATCAATACTGAGATACGTATACACTGGGTCGTGGATTGATTCAAGATAATATTTATCGATTTATTTCTGTACATCTAACTGTGGACAACTAGTTGTAGGTTACTAACGAGGACAGCTGACTTAATAAACTTAAAACATCAAAATATATTAAAAGTGTTGTAAATATATTTTGAACATACATTGATATATATATATGTATATATTGTTATAGGTTCGTGAATCAACCAGTGGCCAAGTCTTACTTCCCGACGAAGTAAAAAATCTGTGAAAGTGAGTTATAATCCCACTTTTAAAATCTAATATTTTTGGGATGAGAATACATGCAGGTTTTATAAATGATTTACAAAATAGACACAAGTACGTGAAACTACATTCTATGGTTGAATTATCGAAATCGAATATGCCCCTTTTTATTAAGTCTGGTAATCTAAGAATTAGGGAACAGACACCCTAATTGACGCGAATCCTAAAGATAGATCTATTGGGCCTAACAAACCCCATCCAAAGTACCGGATGCTTTAGTACTTCGAAATTTATATCATATCCGAAGGGTGTCCTGGAATGATGGGGATATTCTTATATATGCATCTTGTTAATGTCGGTTACCAGGTGTTCACTATATGAATGATTTTTATCTCTATGTATGGGATGTGTATTGAAATATGAAATCTTGTGGTCTATTATTATGATTTGATATATATAGGTTAAACCTATAACTCACCAACATTTTTGTTGACGTTTTAAGCATGTTTATTCTCAGGTGATTATTAAGAGCTTCCGCTGTCGCATACTTAAATAAGGACGAGATTTGGAGTCCATGCTTGTATGATATTGTGTAAAAACTGCATTCAAGAAACTTATTTTGTTGTAACATATTTGTATTGTAAACCATTATGTAATGGTCGTGTGTAAACAGGATATTTTAGATTATCATTATTTGATAATCTACGTAAAGCTTTTTAAACCTTTATTGATGAAATAAATGTTATGGTTTATTTTAAAATGAATGCAGTCTTTGAAAAACGTCTCATATAGAGGTCAAAACCTCGCAACGAAATCAATTAATATGGAACGTTTTTAATCAATAAGAACGGGACATTTCAGTTGGTATCCGAGCGTTGGTCTTAGAGAACCAGAAAATTTGCATTAGTGTGTCTTATCGAGTTTGTTAGGATGCATTAGTGAGTCTGGACTTCGACCGTGTTTTCTTTAAAAATGATTGCTTAACCTTTTTGTTGGAAACTATATATTTTTAACATATGAATATTATGTGATATATTAATCTCTTAACGTGTTTGATATTATGTGATAGATGTCTACCTCTAGAACAAGTCCCATTGACTCACCTAATAATAATGAAGAGTCAAATGTAAATTGGAATGATTCGTGGACTGATTCACAAGTTCCCGAAGAGGAACCGGAAGAAGAGTCGGAACCGGAAGAAGAATCGGAACCGGAAGAAGAATCGGAACCGGAAGAAGAAATAGAACCGGTGGGGGAAATAATAAAACGGTTAAGTAAAAGAGAATCCTCAACCAACCAACCAAGGTTAATTATGGTCAATGGTGTTTCCGCCAAGGAAGCAAAATATTGGGAGGATTACCAATTCTCCGATGAATCGGATTCCGACGAGAATTCCGATGATGTTATAGAAATTACCCCAACTGAATTTAAAAAGGCAAAAGAAAATAATAAGGGAAAGGGCATAAAAATAGAGAAATCTAATTCCAACCCCGATGAACTTTATATGTATCGTCAACCCCCGAAGTCCTTAAGTTGTAACAATGACCCGGGAACCTCTAAACCACCAGGTTTTTCTAAACCAATGTGGACAACGACGGCTCGTATTAGGGGAACATCATATATCCCTAGAAACTTGGCAAGACGAACCAAAACCGAACAAGAAGAAACGAGCGAGTCGGAATAAGATAGTTGTATTCGTGTGGTGTAATATATGTAATATAGTGTGCTTATGCTTTATGATATATGTAAAAATTGCTTGTATTAATAAGTATTTTTTTTTATGAATCTAACTCTTGTCTATTTTACAGTATAAAAACACAAAATGGATAGACAACCCAATATTTTAAGAGACCTACCCGGAGACATGATTGATGAAATCTTGTCTAGAGTCGGTCAGAATTCCTCGGTGCAACTATTTAAGGCGAGATCAGTTTGTAAGACATTCGAAGAACGTTCCAAGAATGTCTTGGTTTATAAGAGACTTTCGTTTGAAAGATGGGGGATATCACATTGGGAAACCCATAAGTTACGATGTGTTTACTTTGACGCATATATTGCGGGGAACCCAAATGCTATTTTACGCAACGGGTTAAGAAATTATTTTGACTCAATATATCCGAATATTGGACTTCGTGATTTAGAAAAAGCGGCTAACATGCAACATAAAGAAGCATGTTATGCTTACGGATTAGTAATGTTCGCTTCTCACCAAAGTGAGAACAAGAACATCGGGCTACAACTATTAAACAAAATGTTTCCACAAGTGACGGAGTCGGTAATTGGGGTAAGAAATGAGGTTTTTAGATTGTTACGGGACTGTTGGACATTACGTAACCCTCGTCCCTTTGACGACGTTACAACACGCTGTCTTATCAACTGCCATAACGGTTATGTTCCACAAGACCAAGGATGGGAAGAAATCCTAGTAAAACCAGAATGCATGACTTGTTTCTGGACGTATGAATTACGTGTCTTTATTGCCTTTGCTGAACGACTTATGTACTAGCTAGAATTATCTTCACAACTATCTTGTATCAAAGTTATTGTGTGCTATATTTCATGCTTTATGTAAAATAAGCGGTATTGTAAATTTGTAAAATATTGTAAAAAAGTTTGAACGCTAAATATTATTATAATCAGTTTTTCATATAGAATTGTAGTAGTTGAATTGTATATTAGCTACTAAGTATGAACTTAACGGGTATGTACTACCCGAATTTAAACTTATAAAACGCTAATATGAAGAAAAAGCTTTTATAAATGAGTTCATATTATGCTACGAAATACTATTAACTACTCTTAATATTCTGTATGATTAACTTGTTCCATTTGACTATTTTGAAGGAAATGGCACCGACTACTCGACACACCGTGAATATGAATGAAGAGGAATTCCGTACTTTTCTAGCTTCAAACATAGCCGCAGTACAGGCTGCGCTACATACCAACAATAACCTTGGATTTAGCAGTACAGGAAATCGTGTAGGATGCACCTATAAAGAATTCACTGCCTGCAAACCTTTGGAATTTGATGGAACCGAAGGACCGATCGGATTGAAACGGTGGACCGAGAAGGTCGAATCGGTGTTTGCCATAAGTAAGTGTACTGAAGAGGACAAAGTGAAGTACGCTACGCATACCTTCACAGGTTCTGCGTTAACATGGTGGAATACCTATCTAGAGCAAGTGGAACAAGACGATGCGTACGCACTACCGTGGTCAGCATTCAAGCACTTGATGAACGAGAAGTACCGTCCCAGAACCGAGGTCAATAAGCTCAAGACAGAACTTAGAGGGTTACGAACCCAAGGATTTGATATTACCACATACGAAAGACGATTCACAGAATTGTGCCTATTGTGTCCGGGAGCATTCGAAGATAAGGAAGAGAAGATCGACGCGTTTGTGAAAGGATTACCGGAAAGAATCCAAGAAGATATAAGTTCACACGAGCCCGCCTCCATACAACAGGCATGTAGAATGGCTCACAAACTAGTGAACCAGATTGAAGAAAGAATTAAAGAACAGACTGCTGAAGAGGCCAATGTGAAGCAAGTCAAAAGAAAGTGGGAGGAAAACGGTGATAAGAATCACCAATACAACAACAACAGCAATTACAACAATAATCGCAACAATTATCCCAACAATCGCAAAATCAATCGCAACTGCAACAAACGGCCCAACAACAACAACAACAACAACAACAGTAACTACAACAATCATCCCAACAACAATAATAACCGCAACAACAACAACAATCAGAAGCAGCTATGCCAAAGGTGTGAAAAGAATCACTCGGGGTTCTGCACCAAATTTTTCAACAAGTGTAAAAGAAATGGTCATAGCGCGGCGAAGTGTGAGGTCTACAGACCAGGGGTTAATAGAACGAAAGGAACAAATGGTGTTGGAATGAGTAATGGCAGAGCAAGTAGTGTCGGAGCAAGGTATGCCAATGTAGTTTGTTATAAATGTGGAAAACCGGGCCACATTATTAGAAATTTCCCGAACCAGGAGAACACGAATGGACAAGGCCGCGGAAGAGTTTTCAATATTAATGCGGCAGAGGCACAGGAAGACCCGGAGCTTGTTACGGGTACGTTTCTTATTGACAATAAATCTGCTTACGTTTTATTTGATTCGGGTGCGGATAGAAGCTATATGAGTAGAGATTTTTGTGCTAAATTAAGTTG
Source organism: Rutidosis leptorrhynchoides (assembly GCF_046630445.1). Classification (NCBI taxonomy): domain Eukaryota; kingdom Viridiplantae; phylum Streptophyta; class Magnoliopsida; order Asterales; family Asteraceae; genus Rutidosis; species Rutidosis leptorrhynchoides. The sequence continues at coordinate 281,326,879 of NC_092336.1, forward strand.
TCCATTGGCGCCTTTGGATAGTAAATTTTTACTCGAATTAGCAAATGGTAAATTAATTTCAGCAGATAATATATGTCGGAATCGAGAAATTAAACTGGTTAGCGAAACATTTAAGATTGATTTAATACCACTAGAGTTAGGGAGTTTTGATGTGATAATCGGTATGGACTGGTTGAAAGAAGTGAAAGCAGAGATCGTTTGTTACAAAAATGCAATTCGTATTATACGAAAAAAAGGAAAACCCTTAATGGTGTACGGAGAAAAGGGCAACACGAAGCTACATCTTATTAGTAATTTGAAGGCACAAAAACTAATAAGAAAAGGTTGCTATGCTGTTCTAGCACACGTCGAGAAAGTACAAACTGAAGAAAAGAGCATCAATGATGTTCCCATTGCAAAAGAATTTCCCGATGTATTTCCGAAAGAATTACCGGGATTACCCCCACATCGATCCGTTGAATTTCAAATAGATCTTGTACCAGGAGCTGCACCAATAGCTCGTGCTCCTTACAGACTCGCACCCAGCGAGATGAAAGAACTGCAAAGCCAATTACAAGAACTTTTAGAGCGTGGTTTCATTCGACCAAGCACATCACCGTGGGGAGCTCCTGTTTGTTTGTCAAGAAGAAAAATGGTACATTTAGGTTGTGTATCGACTACCGAGAGTTGAACAAACTTACCATCAAGAACCGCTACCCACTACCGATAATCGACGACTTATTTGATCAACTACAAGGCTCGTCTATTTATTCAAAGATTGACTTACGTTCCGGGTATCATCAAATGTGGGTGAAAGAAGATGATATTCCAAAGACTGCTTTCAGAACACGTTACGGTCATTACGAGTTTATGGTCATGCCGTTTGGTTTAACTAATGCACCAGCTGTGTTCATGGACCTTATGAACCGAGTGTGTGGACCATACCTTCACAAGTTTGTCATTGTTTTCATTGATGACATACTTATTTACTCAAAGAATGACCAAGAACACGGTGAATATTTGAGAAAGGTGTTAGAAGTATTGAGGAAGGAAGAATTGTACGCTAAGTTTTCAAAGTGTGCATTTTGGTTGGAAGAAGTTCAATTCCTCGGCCACATAGTGAACAAAGAAGGTATTAAGGTGGATCCGGCAAAGATAGAAACTGTTTAAAAGTGGGAAACCCCGAAAACTCCAAAACACATACGCCAGTTTTTAGGACTAGCTGGTTACTACAGAAGGTTCATCCAAGACTTTTCCAGAATAGCAAAACCCTTGACTACATTAACGCATAAAGGGAAGAAATTTGAATGGAATGATGAACAAGAGAAAGCGTTTCAGTTATTGAAGAAAAAGCTAACTACGGCACCTATATTGTCATTGCCTGAAGGGAATGATGATTTTGTGATTTATTGTGATGCATCAAAGCAAGGTCTCGGTTGTGTATTAATGCAACGAACGAAGGTGATTGCTTATGCGTCTAGACAATTGAAGATTCACGAACAAAATTATACGACGCATGATTTGGAATTAGGCGCGGTTGTTTTTGCATTAAAGACTTGGAGGCACTACTTATATGGGGTCAAAAGTATTATATATACCGACCACAAAAGTCTTCAACACATATTTAATCAGAAACAACTGAATATGAGGCAGCGTAGGTGGATTGAATTATTGAATGATTACGACTTTGAGATTCGTTACCACCCGGGGAAGGCAAATGTGGTAGCCGATGCCTTGAGCAGGAAGGACAGAGAACCCATTCGAGTAAAATCTATGAATATAATGATTCATAATAGCCTTACTACTCAAATAAAGGAGGCGCAACAAGGAGTTTTAAAAGAGGGAAATTTAAAGGATGAAATACCCAAAGGATCGGAGAAGCATCTTAATATTCGGGAAGACGGAACCCGGTATAGGGCTGAAAGGATTTGGGTACCAAAATTTGGAGATATGAGAGAAATGGTACTTAGAGAAGCTCATAAAACCAGATACTCAATACATCCTGGAACGGGGAAGATGTACAAGGATCTCAAGAAACATTTTTGGTGGCCGGGTATGAAAGCCGATGTTGCTAAATACGTAGGAGAATGTTTGACGTGTTCTAAGGTCAAAGCTGAGCATCAGAAACCATCAGGTCTACTTCAACAACCTGAAATCTCGGAATGGAAATGGGAAAACATTACCATGGATTTCATCACTAAATTGCCAAGGACTGCAAGTGGTTTTGATACTATTTGGGTAATAGTTGATCGTCTCACCAAATCATCACACTTCCTGCCAATAAGAGAAGATGACAAGATGGAGAAGTTAGCACGACTGTATTTGAAGGAAGTCGTCTCCAGACATGGAATACCAATCTCTATTATCTCTGATAGGGATGGCAGATTTATTTCAAGATTCTGGCAGACATTACAGCAAGCATTAGGAACTCGTCTAGACATGAGTACTGCCTGTCATCCACAAACTGATGGGCAGAGCGAAAGGACGATACAAACGCTTGAAGACATGCTACGAGCATGTGTTATTGATTTCGGAAACAGTTGGGATCGACATCTACCGTTAGCAGAATTTTCCTACAACAATAGCTACCATTCAAGCATTGAGATGGCGCCGTTTGAAGCACTTTATGGTAGAAAGTGCAGGTCTTCGATTTGTTGGAGTGAAGTGGGGGATAGACAGATTACGGATCCAGAGATTATACAAGAAACTACCGAGAAGATCATCCAAATTCAACAACGGTTGAAAACCGCCCAAAGTTGACAAAAGAGCTACGCTGACATTAAAAGAAAAGATATAGAATTTGAAATTGGAGAGATGGCCATGCTTAAAGTTGCACCTTGGAAAGGCGTTGTTCGATTTGGTAAACGAGGGAAATTAAATCCAAGGTATATTGGACCATTCAAGATTATTGATCGTGTCGGACCAGTAGCTTACCGACTTGAGTTACCTCTACAACTCGCGGCTGTACATAACACTTTCCACGTCTCGAATTTGAAGAAATGTTTTGCTAAAGAAGATCTCACTATTCCATTAGATGAAATCCAAATCAACGAAAAACTTCAATTCATTGAAGAACCCGTCGACATAATGGATCGTGAGGTTAAAAGACTTAAGCAAAACAAGATACCAATTGTTAAGGTTCGATGGAATGCTCGTAGAGGACCCGAGTTCACCTGGGAGCGTGAAGATCAGATGAAGAAGAAATACCCGCATCTATTTCCAGAAGATTCGTCAACACCTTCAACAGCTTAAAATTTCGGGACGAAATTTATTTAACGGGTAGGTACTGTAGTGACCCGAACTTTTCCATGTTTATATATATTAATTGAGATTGATATTTACATGATTAAATGTTTCCAACATGTTAAGCAATCAAACTTGTTAAGACTTGATTAATTGAAATATGTTTCATATAGACAATTGACCACCCAAGTTGACCGGTGATTCACGAACGTTAAAACTTGTAAAAACTATACGATGACATATATATGGTTATATATATAGTTAACATGTTTTTATTATAAGTATGTATCTCATTAGGTATTTTAACAATGAGTTATATACATAAAAATGAGACTATTAATTTAAAAAACTCGAAAACGATATATATAACGATTATCGTTATAACAACGTCTTACTAGGTACATATGAATCATATTAAGATATTGATACACTTGGTTAATTATGTTAAATGATAAGTAAATATATTATTAAGTGTATTAACAATGAAATACATATCTAAAAATAAGACTACTAACTTAATGATTTCGAAACGAGACATATATGTAACGACATTTAACTGTATATACATCATACTAAGATATATTATATATCATAATATCATGATAATATAACAATTTAACATCTCATTTTTTATAATAAACAATGGGTTAACAACATTCAACAAGATCGTTAACCTAAAGGTTTCAAAACAACATTTACATGTAACAACTAACGATGACTTAACGACTCAGTTAAAATGTATATACATGTAGTGTTTTAATATGTATTCATACACTTTTGAAAGACTTCAAGACACTTATCAAAATACTTCTACTTAACAAAAATGCTTACAATTACATCCTCGTTCAGTTTCATCAACAATTCTACTCGTATGCATCCGTATTCGTACTCGTACAATACACAGCTTTTATATGTATGTACTATTGGTATATACACTTCAATGATCAGCTCTTAGCAGCCCATGTAAGTCACCTAACACATGTGGGAACCATCATTTGGCAACTAGCATGAAATATCTCATAAAATTACAAAAATATGAGTAATCATTCATGACTTATTTACATGAAAACAAAATTACATATCCTTTATATCTAATCCATACACCAACGACCAAAAAAACCTACAAACACTTTCATTCTTCAATTTTCTTCATCTAATTGATCTCTCTCAAGTTCTATCTTCAAGTTCTAAGTGTTCTTCATATATTTTACAAGTTCTAGTTACATAAAATCAAGAATACTTTCAAGTTTGCTAGCTCACTTCCAATCTTGTAAGGTGATCATCCAACCTCAAGAAATCTTTGTTTCTTACAGTAGGTTATCATTCTAATACAAGGTAATAATCATATTCAAACTTTGGTTCAATTTCTATAACTATAACAATCTTATTTCAAGTGATGATCTTACTTGAACTTGTTTTCGTGTCATGATTCTGCTTCAAGAACTTCGAGCCATCCAAGGATCCGTTGAAGCTAGATCCATTTTTTTCTTTTCCAGTAGGTTTATCTAAGGAACTTAAGGTAGTAATGATGTTCATAACATCATTCGATTCATACATATAAAGCTATCTTATTCGAAGGTTTAAACTTGTAATCACTAGAACATAGTTTAGTTAATTCTAAACTTATTCGCAAACAAAAGTTAATCCTTCTAACTTGACTTTTAAAATCAACTAAACACATGTTCTTTATCTATATGATATGCTAACTTAATGATTTAAAACCTGGAAACACGAAAAACACCGTAAAACCGGATTTACGCCGTCGTAGTAACACCGCGGGCTGTTTTGGGTTAGTTAATTAAAAACTATGATAAACTTTGATTTAAAAGTTGTTATTCTGAGAAAATGATTTTTATTATGAACATGAAACTATATCCAAAAATTATGGTTAAACTCAAAGTGGAAGTATGTTTTTTAAATGGTCATCTAGACGTCGTTCTTTCGACTGAAATGACTACCTTTACAAAAACGACTTGTAATTTATTTTTCCGACAATAAACCTATACTTTTTCTGTTTAGATTCATAAAATAGAGTTCAATATGAAACCATAGCAATTTGATTCACTCAAAACGGATTTAAAATGAAGAAGTTATGGGTAAAACAAGATTGGATAATTTTTCTCATTTTTAGCTACGTGAAAATTGGTAACAAATCTATTCCAACCATAACTTAATCAACTTGTATTGTATATTATGTAATCTTGAGATACCATAGATACGTATACAATGTTTCGACCTATCATGTCGACACATCTATATATATTTCGGAACAACCATAGACACTCTATATGTGAATGTTGGAGTTAGCTATACAGGGTTGAGGTTGATTCCAAAATATATATAGTTTGAGTTGTGATCAATACTGAGATACGTATACACTGGGTTGTGGATTGATTCAAGATAATATTTATCGATTTATTTCTGTACATCTAACTGTGGACAACTAGTTGTAGGTTACTAACGAGGACAGCTGACTTAATAAACTTAAAACATCAAAATATATTAAAAGTGTTGTAAATATATTTTGAACATACTTTGATATATATATGTATATATTGTTATAGGTTCGTGAATCAACCAGTGGCCAAGTCTTACTTCCCGACGAAGTAAAAAATCTCTGAAAGTGAGTTATAGTCCCACTTTTAAAATCTAATATTTTTGGGATGAGAATACATGCAGGTTTTATAAATGATTTACAAAATAGACACAAGTACGTGAAACTACATTCTATGGTTGAATTATCGAAATCGAATATGCCCCTTTTTATTAAGTCTGGTAATCTAAGAATTAGGGAACAGACACCCTAATTGACGCGAATCCTAAAGATAGATCTATTGGGCCTAACAAACCCCATCCAAAGTACCGGATGCTTTAGTACTTCGAAATTTATATCATATCCGAAGGGTGTCCCGGAATGATGGGGATATTCTTATATATGCATCTTGTTAATGTCGGTTACCAGGTGTTCACCATATGAATGATTTTTATCTCTATGTATGGGATGTGTATTGAAATATGAAATCTTGTGGTATATTATTATGATTTGATATATATAGGTTAAACCTATAACTCACCAACATTTTTGTTGACGTTTTAAGCATGTTTATTCTCAGGTGATTATTAAGAGCTTCCGCTGTCGCATACTTAAATAAGGACGAGATTTGGAGTCCATGCTTGTATGATATTGTGTAAAAACTGCATTCAAGAAACTTATTTTGTTGTAACATATTTGTATTGTAAACCATTATGTAATGGTCGTGTGTAAACAGGATATTTTAGATTATCATTATTTGATAATCTACGTAAAGCTTTTTAAACCTTTATTGATGAAATAAAGGTTATGGTTTGTTTTAAAATGAATGCAGTCTTTGAAAAACGTCTCATATAGAGGTCAAAACCTCGCAACGAAATAAATTAATATGGAACGTTTTTAATCAATAAGAACGGGACATTTCAGTACACACGCAATTCGAGACATGCAATGCACAAAACATCCGAAAACTACTACAATCGCCTAGCATACGTGGAATCATCACGTTTTCTTCAAACTTCTATAGGCAATTCTTCTCAATGAATCACCCTCGACACTAAATCGTCACCCGTGATTGATCAAATCCACAATTTCGAGCACTAAAACTTGCTCAATCCCTCACATCGGGAAAACTCAACCAATCTTTTACCGAGATATCAACCCTTTAGCGTACCCCTAAAAAGTACAATGCTAAAGTAACCAGATACCAAAATAAGGTCAACAATCAAACCGAATGAAGACCAAACAAAAGCGAATCCTTACGAATAACATTTACCACTTAACATCCCTTGTAGTGCGCAAACACGGCTAATGCACAACTACCGCAATTACAAGTGCAAAATGACTAAAATCCGCTAGCATCCCAAACAACTATGGCAACGCTAAACCTAAGGTGTACAAAATCGACTATCGTCACACCCTTAACAACATGTGAGCGAAACGCGGCTATCGCATCACTAATCACACAACATGGTCCTCATGACCCCACCATCGGCGTATAAAACAACCAATAGTTCTCAACACTAACCACATGAAGGCTGGCCGAACTACACGCGCCTTAGTGAATTCGCACCACACGCGACTCACTTCCTCCACCGCAACAACAATCGGGATTGGCCGAACTACACGCGCCCTAGTGAATCCGAACTACACGAGAGTCACTATCCCAATAGAATGACCGCATCCACACGTGTCATTGTGAATCCGAACTACACGAGACTCACTTCCCAAATCAAAACACAGGAATGATACTCCCATTCCCTATTGGTACTCGCATTTCCCGATAATGTTATACCATACCGATATAACACTACTCCCATGGTGAAGTTAGCGGACCGGGTCAACAGCCATAACCCACCAATCACACACGCTCTTTTGGCCTCAATCGACGAGTAGTGCAACATCGCGCCCTGCTACACCATAGTGAATCCTAACGGAATACACTAACCATCCACACACGCTCTTTTGGCCCCGATCACAACGAGTTGTGTAACATCGCGCCCTGCTACACCATAGCGAATCCTAACGGAATACACTAAACATCCACACACACTTTTTTGGCCTCGATCACAACGAGTAGTGTAACATCGCGCCCTACTACACCATATTGAATCCTAACGGAATACACTAACCATCCACACCAAAACAACAAGTATATACTCATACTTAGAAATGTTCCACTCACTTGAAATCTTTGCATACACATCAAATGTACGCGTACATCACGCCATCATAATCGAGCAAGAACCACCTATATCGCACATAGGCACAAATCAATAGTTCTCTAGAAGAGAATCCGACACGCACATCCCTTAACCGAGCTATTTCACCTTGCTCGTCAAACACATCCATTTTCTCTCAATGAGATTCACCACATTACCACCTCGGTGATAATTTAAATCCAAAACCATAAGTACAATTTAACCGAATTCGTACCCTACCACAAATCGACCAATCTAGGTCCCGACACTAATTCCGGATCTACTATGAGCATTATCCGAAATCTCTCACTAAAATCTCCAAGTGTGGGAATGTAACTCCCCCACTTGGATCTACGTTCCATAACCGCATCGCCGTGGTAACATCATCCCCGATAATTACCACACTCCGATATACGTGACCAATCTCTCCATCGGTCATAACAATCGAATTCTCATGAAATTCATTTCGCACACCAGAAATTGACGCTCACCGTCACCCGTTGGCTTTATTTAAACAACGACACAAAACCAACAAAACACGCACCTTATACAACCGTACAATGCTACCGAAAGGTAGACTTTTCTAACAATTGAGTCCACACGACGCATCACCACATCTTGATCCAACCCTGAGCACACGAAGGATTTTAACCTATCCTTAAACACTTCGAACGAAGAGTTTACCACAAATTACACAAACTTTATTCTTACAATCCTCCGATTGCCATAGCTTGTCAAATTTCCACCCAGTCACTCATGTACCTAAGGGCTTCTATAGGGTACCCTAAGTACAATGTAACCGCAACACCATCGGAGTCGAACACCATGCTAGTAGGTATGAAAGAGCACCTACCTTTGCGTCCCGTAGACTCCATTACTACATTCATCGAGGTCCAAAACAATCGATCTCAAGGTTTCTATCCACCCGACGAACCTCATGGTTCATCAACTTCAACATGAAAGCGAACACGCGCTATCATCTGAACACCAAATCCCATTCCCATGGCTTGGTAGAAACAATTCCCAAACACTAAGGAATGCTTGGTTGCACCAAGTCTTACGCCCTTCGTCCTTCAATCCAATCGCCACTGTAGGGTAATTCCATTAGGAACATCACCCATAGCAATAACATGCACAACACAATGCATTTAACAAACCTGAACTCATTGGCACATAATAAATAATCAAAGGACATATTTATTAAAACGAAAAGTACCTTAACGTCTTCTCGCCACCCCCATCCCCGCTAACTCGGGACACTCCGACTTGCGATGTCCTTCTTCTTGGCAATTGAAGCACACCGTGCCATCACCCTTTGGCATCGAACATTCCCAAAACTTGTGACCCCTCACGCCACAATTGTAATACCTAGACGCACTAGAATCTGATATACTCGTCCGTATACCACCCGTGCTCACACTTGCACCCTTAGTTCTCTTCCTTTGAGCACCATACGAAACAACCCTTCTCTTACTTGAAGGTTCACCAACTATCGATGAAACCCCTAGCCACAGCGAATAACTCCGCGAATGAGTTCACTTGACCAAGGCTAATTTTGCCCCGCAAGTCATCATTCAAAGTTCGATAGAAATCTCCCATCAACAGACTATCTCTTCCGTTATACTCTGGGCAAAAACGATCATTCGTCATAAAGGTTGTCTTGAGAGTATTCAAATCCATAGAACCTTGTTGCAAATTTTGCAACGCATCACGCAAATTCGACAAATCGGGTTGTGTCCGGAACTCCTCGAAGAATTCCTTCTTAAAATTGTCCCATGGTAACCCCATAAATTATTCACCACCAACAATATCGATTTTACCATCCAACCAATCCTTCGCCCTACCCCACAACAAACTAGTAGTGAGTCTTGTCCTCTTCTCGAGAGGGCATTCAATCGTGCGAAAACACCCTTCGACATCTGAGATCCATGTGGTGCTTATCAAAGGATCCGGTTTCCCGTCATACATCGGGGGTTTAGTTGAGACGACCCGTCCTAATCCATAAGGATGAATACAATAACATATGATTACATTGCGAGCTATTTGACCTCTAAATGATACATTTTACAAATATTGCATTCGTTTTTAAAAGACAAACTTTCATTTCATTGAAAGTTGACAGGCATGCATACCATTTCATAATATATCAAACTATCACTGACTTAATAATAATCTTGATGAACTCAAAGACTCGAATGCAACATCTTTTGAAATATGTCATGAGTGACTCCAAGTAATATCCTTAAAATGAGCAAATGCACAGCTGAAGATTTCTTTCATACCTGAGAATAAACATGCTTTCAAGTGTCAACCAAAAGGTTGGTGAGTTCATTATTTTATCATAAACAATCATTTTCATCATTTTAATAGACCACAAGATTTCCAGATATATAATTGTACATGTAACCTGAGTACAAAATTGTGACGACCCGAAAATTCCCGACCAAATTTAAACTTAATCTTTAAATAATAAATGCTCTCGACATGATAAGTAAAGTCTATAATGTTGAGTCTTAAATTTTAGAACTGTTTAGATGGATTCATTTGACCTTTGACTACTCCCGATGATTCACGAACCTTTAATTGTAACTAGGAATGTAAATATAAATAATTATATATGTAAATAATTATATTAGTATTAACGAACTATTAAGTAATTTAGTTATTTTGAAAGCTAACTTTAAATAACTAAAGATTTTTAATATATATAGTATATTGTATATAAATGGTTCAAACATATTTTGACAACGTTATCAAAATATTAAATGTATAATGTTATACTTTGCGGTTAACTGTTTAATATATATAATTAATTATCTATTTAACATTTAAAACATAATGGTATATTTAGTAATATACACACATATATATATATATATATATATATATATATATATATATATATATATATATATATATATATATATATATATATATATATATATATATATATATATATATATATATGATTTCTAACTTAGATTATATTATAATATATATACAATGTATAAGCAATATATATCCAATAAAGGTTATCATATTCTATATACAAGTTAAAATCTAATTGTTATATTAATATTAATATCATTATTGTTAATTTAATTATTATATGAAGTTTGATACAATCAATCTGTTATAGTTATTATTATTGTTAACATTTTTATTAATATAATTAGTAGTAAAGTTATAATGAATAATATTAGTATTATTGTTAAATATTATTACCATTATCATTAAGGATTATTGCTATTATTATTATAAATTATCTTTACAATCATTATTATTATATCATCTATTATTTTTATCATTAACAATAATATCATTATAAGAAGTGTATTTAATAGTATTATTGTTGTCATTTTTATGATTGTTATTATTAAACTTAATAAAATTATCAATTTTATGATTATTAGTATTATTATTATTTAGTATTATTATTAATACATTTTTACTGTTATTATTAGAATTATGGATATTATTTTTATTATTATTAATTTTATTATTATTACCATATAATATTATTGTATTAATATGTACTTATTTATTTATTTATATCAATTAAAAATAATCAGATACATATTTTCATAATCAGTTTCACGTCCTAATCTTAGCCATAACAAACTTTGTTTATGTATCTAAAAAATGATAAACAAACAATCGATCGTACAAATTATTGAGGAATCACAATCTAACTTTAATTTTCTTTATTTATTTTCGTACTGACCAAAAACAGTTTCTGTCGATCATCTTAGCCTTATAATTGATGCATATCAGTGTTAAGTATTATTAATAAACCCACACTATCAATTATCAACTTCAATTATCTCTAACAGCTTTTACCCAATTGGAATTAAACAGAAATTTTCACTTTCTTGAACGTATACCTCTGTTCTTCTAACTTTTCAGCCAAACCTTGAATTCGAGCTTTATATCAAAATCTATAAATGCAGACTGGTTAGAAATCTTTTATTTAAACTACCTGCAAAGTCTTAAATTCTAATTTTCTATATCGAATTCAAATTTTAGAGTCAAACTTTAGTTTTCAAAAGTCAAATGAAGTGTTCATAGAGAAATTCGAATTCGTTCTTTTGTTTTAAGTCAAATTAATGAGTCAGAAAGTTTATAGGAGAGATTTCCAACATATTTCATGTAGAAATCAAAGTCTGACACGTTCTTAAATTCAAAGTTTGAAATTTGAGGTTTTTTTTTCGTTAGAACAGCAGGTCTGTTTCTTCGATTTTTTTATTCGTTTCAATTAATTCAAACACCTAATATAGATTGTTTATCTTTCATTTATAATTATTTAAAACAAACGAAATATAATCTAATATAAATGGTGGATTGCTCTGGTCAATTACAAGCTAAAGAAGAAGAAGAAGAAGAAGAAGAAGAAGAAGAAGAAGAAGAAGAACAGTAATTAACGGGTTTAATATAATTAGGATGCTAGTTTAATCAGAAAAACGAATACAGCACAATGGATAAGGCTTTATCGGGTGAACGAGAGGTCTCGGGTTCGAGTCCCGGCTTAGGCGGTTTACTATGTTTTTGAACCTTTAAGGTAGTTCCTTATTATTATTATTATTATTATTATTATTATTATTATTATTATTATTATTATTATTATTATTATTATTATTATTATTATTATTATTATTATTATTATTATTATTATTAGTAATTATTGTTGTTGTTGTTATGCTAATTATTGTTATTACTACCATTAAAATTACGAATATTATTATCATTAATATAAGTAATATTATAATTATCATAGTTATTATTATTTGTATTATCATTACGTATTATTAAGATTGTTATTATCATTATTATTAATTTTATCATATTATTACTAATCTAAGTATTATTATTATTATTATTACTAGTATTATAATTATTATTAATATTATAAATATCCTTATAAGTATCATAATTATTATTATTATTATTATTATCATTATAAATATAATTATTTAAATTATAATGAGTATTACTAATATGTAATTACTAAAAATCATTATTATAAGTATCATTAGCCAAAAAATTAATATTTTTACAGTTATTATTATAAATATCATTATTATTAGTATTAATATAATTATTAACAATAATACCTTATTTAGTAATATAAAGTATTATGATTATTATCATTTTTATCAATATTAATATAATCATAGTATTACTAAAATTATTATTTTAACAAACGAATGATATATACAAATATAAAAATATACTTAATAAATATAACATAACAACATTATTAGTTTTATACACAAAATGAATATATGAGACGTACATATATATAGTTAATATAAAAATGATATAATTAATAAATTATATATATATAAACTTATTCGATTACGACTATATGTTTTAATATATATATAAATGATATAGGTTCGTGAATCAGAGGCCAACCCTGCATTGTTCAGTATCGTCATATGAATATTTTTACTACAAAATATTGGATTGTGAGTTTCGTTACTCCCTTTTTAAATGCTTTTGCAATATATATTTTTGGGCTGAGAATACACGCGCAATTTTTATAAATGTTTTATGAAATAGACACAAGTAATCGAAACTACATTATATGGTTGAATGATCAAAGCCGAATATGCCCATTTTGCTTGGTAGCCTAAGAATTAGGGAACATCACTAATTTTGAGAATTAGTGCACCCCTAATTGAAGTGAATCCTAAAGCTAGATCTATTGGGCCTAACGAACCCCATCCAAAGTACCGGATGCTTTAGTACTTCGATGTTGTTTTATATCATGTCCGATAGATTTCCCGGAATGATAGGGGATATTCTTATATGCATCTTGTTAATGTCGGTTACCAGGTGTTCAATCCATATGAATGATATTTTTGTCTCTGTGCATGGGACGTATATTTATGAGAAATGAACAATGAAAATCTTGTGGTCTATTAAAATGATGGAAATGATTATTTATGTTAATGGACTCACTAACCTTTTGGTTGACATTTTAAAGCATGTTTATTCTCAAAGTATGAAAGAAATCTTCCGCTGTGCATTTGCTCATTTTAGAGATCTTACTTGGAGTCATTCATGACATATTTCAAAAGACGTTGCATTCGAGTCGTCGAGTTCATCAAGATTATTATTAAGTTAATTATAGATTGAATATATTCTGAAATGGTATGCATGCCTGTCAACTTTCGATGTGATGAAAGTTTGTCTTTTAAAAACGAATGCAATGTTTGTAAAATGTATCATATAGAGGTCAAGTACCTCGTGATGTAATCAACTATTGTGAATTGTTTATAATGTATATGAAAGGGTCCTTTTAGTTGATATCAGAGCGGTGGTCTTAGCGAACTAGATCTTGCATTAATGTGTCTAACTGATAGTTGTTTAGATGCATTAGTGAGTCTGGACTTCGACCGTGTCTGCATGTCAAAAGTTTTGCTTATCATTTCATGTCGAAAATCATCTACTTATTATCCTTAGGAAATTACCTGCTTATCATTCCTAGTCTAGACACATCTTACTGCATTGATTGTATGAATAGTGTATAGACAAAATTCATATCTTAGCGTATCTGTTATTGTTACCTTTGCCTGGCAGCTTCTGAAGATTTCTTCGTAACTTATGGATTTTAGTATTATATATGCATATGTAAATTATGTATTGCAGGGTACTAATCTACATCCTATAATCTATTTCTTATCAAAAATAATTCATCTGATCGTACGAGATGAATCCCTCAACCAGTTCGAATTCCTCGGATTCCGACAGCTATTCCGATATGGAGTTTCACCTAAGCTCTGAAGGCAGTGTCACCAGAATGAATCAACCAATCATCCATCCCCAATTCATCTGATGGGTTCATAGCCTCCTCAATCATTGGAGACAAGAAGAAGGTAATCCCTTGCATCCACCACATTGCCCTCTTGACGACGAACCTAAAACACTTACCGGAGAATCTATCCGAAACACCATTTTCACCCTCATTTCCAGAGTATCTCATCACGATTATATACTATCTCAGATTCTAGTTCTTATTCATTCACTCGTTCTTACCGACAGTCATCCCAGAAAAATCGAAGAAGTCAACGAGCTTCGCGCCTGAGTAATGATTTTTGGAGAATATGGTGCAAAATTTACCAGCTTCAGCAACATCATCGGTACCAACAGTACCATCAGTAACAACACCAATACCATCAACAATCCATATCTCAACATCTCATTCTATACCTCGAGTATAATCTTCGTTCTACGTATCGTTCTACATCATTTATCTTCGTTCTATATGGTAATTATGTAATCTCTAATGTTTTAGAGATTATGTATTCTAGGTCTAACGATAAATCAAATGAGTTTAATATCATTTTGACTCATTAAATCCATAATTATATCGGAAGAAAATATATATGTATATATGTTTTCATAAAGATTGTAATTAAAAATTCTTTTGTACAAACCGTTAATAGTGAAAATATTTTAACGGGTAGGTAATACCCGAGGAAATGTTATACTCTACAATCTTCCAACCTGATTCAACAGTCATTTACTATCCTATTTACATCCACAAAGATACAAATCCGTTCACCGTAGAATAACCATTTTTATTCAATTTCATATTTGGATTTTGATTTATCATAATCCAACAAGTGGCATAATGAAGAAAACATTGGACAAAATAAAATTTGTTAGAAACAAACGAATTAACTAATTGAAATTTTGTTAAGATTCCACGCTAACAAAATCCTAGCTAACTGTTCCTAGCTAACTGTTAATTCCTTATTACATTTATTTATCGCAATTTAATTATCGCAATTTTATTTATCGTCATTTAATTTCTGTTATTTACGTTAAGTATTTAATTTATGGTCATTTAATTTCTGTTATTTATTTTACGCACTTTAAATATCGAGACACGTATACAAGGTTTTGACATATCATATCGACGCGTCTATATATATTATTTGGAATCACCATAGACACTCTATATGCTGTAATGCTAGAGTTTGCTATACAGGGTTGAGGTTGATTCTATAATAATATATATACTTTGAGTTGTGATCGAGTCTGAGACATGTACACGGGTCACGATACATATTAATTAATTCGAATATTATAAATTAAACTATATATGAATTATTGGACTGTTAACTGTGGACCATCGACTGTGGACTATCAAGATTGGACATTTAAAAATGAATTAAAATATTGATTATAACATATGAAACTAAACATTTCTTCAAGTTTGCCACTTGATTTCATCTTAAACCTCATTTGTATCTTGACTATTACAATCTGCGTTTAAACCTTTCGTAATTCTTGAAAAACACCTCAATTGAGAGGATGAACCAACCACACTTCATCTACGGAAGGAAAGATCTATATATATAGTTATGCGCCTGTAAAACTCTCAGAATCGAAGTAAAAGTTTTACACGAATCTGTACCTGATCCTGTAAGCATTATTATTACCCAAAATAATTTAGTAATCCCTTTCAAAGTAGCAAATTTTGTCACAGCTCCAACAAGTCAACTTCGACTTTTCGTTCGAAACAACCTTATTATAACTTTGATATATATGTACTCTTTTATTGTTACCGGAGAACCTTTTATATTCCACCATATTACCATCAGTGTTTAATCATCTAAAAACATAATTCTCTTGAAACCACCTTGAATTGATAACCAATGATTCAGATATGGTAGCATCAAATGCAGAGGAAACAGCAAAATCGTAGATGGTCTAAACGGCCAAAAGTTTGATAATAAAGAGTGGAATGTTGGGAATGCTCGATGGAAAAATTGGTACTGAAAAACTGATTGAGCAAACTACGAAGGAGTCTCTGAACAAATCATAAGGACTAACTTGTACATTAAGAATCCTGATGATTCTGTTTCTGATGAAATCTTTAGCGAATACCTTGCTTCTAACTCCAAACTCTTGCGGACAAATTTTCTTCACCATCCTTCGATATTAGAAATTCCAAGATATCATAGTATCTTTCATTATAAATATCCTCCATATTTCTGAAGATATTTTCATAACTATTCTTATCTGAAATCATTAAATCTCTTCGTGCTATCAGTGTTACATCGTATAGAAACTGTTAGTTTCTATATTCTGTAAACTTTCGAGTTTAAAATATGAATGTTATTGAAGTAGTGTTGGAAATTGATTCATGTATTAGTATAATATAATGACACTTGATCAATGTGATTATATTACATTAAGTCATGCTGAGTTTCTAATGACACGTGATGATTCACAGACTATAACGTCATCATGTGCCATGTTACACGACTCGTTCAATCTGTTCAACCTCCGAATATATCAAGAAAATATATTCTTGATAGTTCTATCCTCAGTGATTCTGGTAATGTGACAAATCAAATCGTGCTATAAAGTTCTTCCTTGTTTAGAACATTAAGTTCATTCGAAACTCCATACTTACGAATTCTGGACCATTACTTACGAAAAGAAAACAAAAGCATGAAGCTCCAAAATAGAAACGGGGTATCAATCGCAGCAAATAAGATAGAACATTAACTATGGATGACAATGATTATAGAATACAGAAGAAGGGACTTTGAAATATAAGAGAAAATATGAAGCCCAATAACAACACGGAAGTTACAAACCGTGGATATTAATACGAATAGCAATATAAAGACACGGTATAATTAAGAATAGTATCACCCCAAAGTAATAGAAGAAGTAAATATATTTTTTCTGGTGGAAGATTGAAAAGAAAGATGACAGAAATGATAATTAGGAAAATATCAATGATTAGAAATGGATTAAGCATTTTCACAATCTTTTGGATGTATGAACTAAGAAAGAAAGTATAGGAATAGTGAGAATAATGGAACGGAAGAGTTTAATTTATAATGGAAATATCAGACAGAGTAATCGAGGCAGATCACCGTATTTAATTATAGAGATCTTGATTTCCTTATTCGCTGAAGAATCAAATCTTTTATATTTAGAAGATTTTCTTTAATCCCTTGAATTCCGGAAATCCACCGTGGCTATGTCAAAAGTTAAATCTCTATCTCGATCTGTTGTGACAGCTTCACTCGAGTACTCGAATCGTTTTATCTATATTAACCAATAATGATTAAACTCTATTTATCAGCTCATATTTGTCACGAAAACATATTTATTGTTAGCCAAGACAACCTCTATCAAATTTCGGGGACGAAATTTCTTTAAAGGGTAGGTATTGTGACGACCTGAAAATTCCTGACCAAATTTAAACTTAATCTTTAAATAATAAATGCTCTCGACATGATAAGTAAAGTCTATAATGTTGAGTCTTAAATTTTAGAACTGTTTAGATGGATTCATTTGACCTTTGACTACACCCGACGATTCACGAACCTTTAATTGTAACTAGGAATGTAAATAATTATATTAGTATTAATGAACTATTAAGTAATTTAGTTATTTTGAAAGCTAACTTTAAATAACTAAAGATTTTTAATATATATAGTATATTGTATATAAATGGTTCAAACATATTTTGCCAACGTTATCAAAATATTAAATGTATAATGGTATACTTTGCGGTTAACTGTTTAATATATATAATTAATTATCTATTTAACATTTAAAACATAATGGTATATATATAGTAATATACATATATATATATATATATATATATATATATATATATATATATATATATATATATATATATATATATATATATTATTTAACATTTAAAACATAATGGTATATATATAGTAATATACATATATATATATATATATATATATATATATATATATATATATATATATATATATATATATATATATATATATATATATATATATATATATATATATATATATATATATATATATGATTTCTAACCTAGATTATATTATAATATATATACAATGTATAAGCAATATATATCCAATAAAGGTTATCATATTCCATATACAAGTTAAAATATAATTGTTATATTAATATTAATATCATTATTATTAATTAAATTATTATATGAAGTTTGATACAATCAATCTGTTATAGTTATTATTATTGTTAACATTTTTATTAATATAATTAGTAGTAAAGTTATAATGAATAATATTAGTATTATTATTAAATGTTATTACCATTATCATTAAGGATTATTGCTATTATTATTATTAATTATCATTACTATCAGTATTATTATATCATCTATTATTTTTATCATTAACAATAATATCATTATAAGAAGTGTATTTAATAGCATTATTGTTGTCATTTTTATGGTTGTTATTATTAAACTTAATAAAATTATCAATTTTATGATTATTAGTATTATTATTATTTAGTATTATTATTAATACATTTTTACTGTTATTATTAGAATTATGGATATTATTATTATTATTATTAATTTTATTATTTTTACCATATAATATTATTGTATTAATATGTACTTATTTATTTATTTATATCAATTAAAAATAGTCATATACATATTTTTAGAATTAGTTTCACGTCCTAATCTTAGCCATAACAAACTTTGTTTCTGTATCTGAAAAACGATAAACAAACAATCGATCGTACAAATTATTGAGGAATCACAATCTAACTTTAATTTTCTTTATATATTTTCGTACTGACCAAACACAGTTTCTGTCAATCATCTTAGCCTTATAATTGATGCATATCAGTGTTAAGTATTATTAATAAATCCACACTATCAATTATCAACTTCAATTATCTCTAACAGCTTTTACCCAATTGGAATTAAACAGAAATTTTCACTTTCTTGAACGTATACCTCCGTTCTTCTAACTTTTCAGCCAAACCTTGAATTCGAGCTTTATATAAAAATCTATAAATGCAGACTGGTTAGAAATCTTTTATTTAAACTACCTGCAAAATCTTAAATTACTATTTTCTATATCGAATTCAAATTTTAGAGTCAAACTTTAGTTTTCAAAAGTCAAACGAAGTGTTCATAGAGAAATTCGAATTCGTTCTTTTGTTTTAAGTCAAATTGATGAGTTAGAAAGTTTATAGGAGAGATTTCCAACATATTTCATTTAGAAATCAAAGTCTGAAACGTTCTTAAATTCAAAGTTTGAAATTTGAGTTTTTATTTTTTTTCGTTAGAACAGCAGGTCTGTTTCTTCGATTTTTTTTATTCGTTTCAATTAATTCAAACACCTAATATAGATTGTTTATCTTTCCTTTATAATTATTTAAAACAAACGAAATATAATCTAATATAAATGGTGGATTGCTCTGGTCAATTACAAGCTAAAGAAGAAGAAGAAGAAGAAGAAGAAGAAGAAGAAGAAGAAGAAGAACAGTAATTAACGGGTTTAATATAATTAGGATGCTAGTTTAATCAGAAAAATGAATACAGCACAATGGTTAAGGCTTTGTCGGGTGAACGAGAGGTCTCGGGTTCGAGTCCCGGCTTAGGCGGTTTACTATGTTTTTGAACCTTTAAGGTAGTTCCTTATTATTATTATTATTATTATTATTATTATTATTATTATTATTATTATTATTATTATTATTATTATTATTATTATTATTATTATTATTATTATTATTATTATTATTATTATTATTATTAATTATTTTTGTTGTTGTTATGCTAATTATTGTTATTACTACCATTAATATTATGAATATTATTATCATTAATATAAGTAATATTATCATTATCATAATTATTATTATTTATATTATCATTAAATATTATTAATATTGTTATTATCATTATTATTAATTTTATCAGATTATTACTAATCTAAGTATTATTATTATTATTACTAGTATTATAATTACTATCAGTATTATAAATATCCTTATAAGTATCCTTATAAGTATCATAATAATTATTATTATTATTATCATTATAAATATGATTATTTATATTATAATGAGTGTTACTAATATGTAATTACTAAAAATCATTATTATAAGTATCATTAACCGAAAAATTAATATTTTTACAGTTATTATTATAAATATCATTATTATTAGCATTAATATAATTATTAACAATAATACCTTATTTATTAATATAAAGTATTATGATTATTATCATTTTTATCAATATTAATATAATCATAGTATTACTAAAATTATTATTTTAACAAACGAATGATATATACATATATAAAAATATACTTAATACATATAACATAACAACATTATTAGTTTTATACACAAAATGAATATATGAGATGTATATATATATAATTAATATAAAAATGATATAATTAATAAATTATATATATATATATATATATATATATATATATATATATATATATATATATATATATATATATATATATATATATATAAACTTATTCGATTACGACTATATGTTTTAATATATATAAAATGATATAGGTTCGTGAATCCGAGGCCAACCCTGCATTGTTCCGTATCGTCGTATGAATATTTTTACTACAAAATATTGGATTGTGACTTTCATTACTCCCTTTTTAAATGCTTCTGCAATATATATTTTTGGGCTGAGAATACATGCGCAATTTTTATAAATGTTTTACGAAATAGACAGAAGTAATCGAAACTACATTATATGGTTGAATGATCGAAGCCGAATATGACCCTTTTGCTTGGTAGCCTAAGAATTAGGAAACATCACTAATTTTGAGAATTAGTGCACCCCTAATTGACGCGAATCCTAAAGATAGATCTATTGGGCCTAACGAACCCCATCCAAAGTACCGGGTGCTTTAGTACTTCGATGTTGTTTTATATCATGTCTGATGGATTTCCCGGAATGAGAGGGGATATTCTTATATGCATCTTATTAATGTCGGTTACCAGGTGTTCAATCCATATGAATGATATTTTTGTCTCGATGCATGGGACGTATATTAATGAGAAATGAACAATAAAAATCTTGTGGTCTATTAAAATGATGGAAATGATTATTTATGTTAATGAACTCTCCAACATTTTGGTTGACACTTTAAAGCATGTTTATTCTCAGGTATGAAAGAAATCTTCCGCTGTGCATTTGCTCATTTTAGAGCTCTTACTTAGAGTCATTCATGACATATTTCAAAAGACGTTGCATTCGAGTCATCGAGTTCATCAAGATTATTATTAAGTCAATTATAGATTGAATATATTCTGAAATGGTATGCATGCCTGTCAACTTTCGATGTGATGAAAGTTTGTCTTTTAAAAACGAATGAAATTTTTGTAAAATGTATCATATAGAGGTCAAGTACCTCGCGATGTAATCAACTATTGTGAATCGTTTATAATGTATATGAACGGGTCCTTTCAAAAATAACACGCGTAACCCGCGAATTAAAAATTATTCATATGGTGAACACCTGGTAACCGACATTAACAAAACGCGTCTAGAATATCCCCATCTTTCCGGGACTCTAATCGGACATGATAAAATCGAAGTACTAAAGCATCCGTAACTCGGATGGGGTTTGTTAGGCCCAATAGATCTATCTTTAAGATTCACATCAATTAGGGTTTCTATTCCCTAATTTTTAGATTACCAGACTAAAAAGGGTGATATTCGATTCGATAATCCAACCATAGAATGTAGTTTCGATTACTTGTGTCTATTTCGTAAAACATTTATAAAAGCGAATGTATTCTCAGTCCCAAAAATATATATTGCAAAAGTATTTAAAAGGGGAGTAATGAAACTCACAATATAATATTTTGTAGTAAAAATATGCATACGACGGAACTGAACAATGCAAGGTTGGCCTCGGATTCACGAACCTATATCGATTGTATATCTATTAAAACATGTAATGGAAATCACATAATTTCATTTATTAATATATATTATTTATATATTTGTGGTTATATAGAATTTATACTAAATTCCATTTAAAAACTTATACTTATATTATATCTTTAATTATATGTTATATATAGTTATTCGTTAAAATTATAGTTTTGAAAATAAGGATTTACTAATAATAATAATAATAATAATAATAATAATAATAATAATAATAATAATAATAATAATAATAATAATAATAATAATAATAATAATAATAACTTTATTAATAATGATAATACTAATAATAAAATGATAATGATAATCTTTAATAATAATAAGTTATTTTAATTTTTTTTATAATAAAAACAATAATATTGATAATAATACCTAATACTAATAATGTAATGACCCGAACTTTTCCATGTTTATATATATTAAATGAAATTGATATTTACATGATTAAGTGTTTCCAACATGTTAAACAATCAAACTTTTTAAGACTTGATTAATTGGAAT
This sequence comes from Rutidosis leptorrhynchoides, assembly GCF_046630445.1. NCBI lineage: Eukaryota > Viridiplantae > Streptophyta > Magnoliopsida > Asterales > Asteraceae > Rutidosis > Rutidosis leptorrhynchoides. Next base: position 281,350,097 of record NC_092336.1, read on the forward strand.
AGGTTTCATATAGACAAATGACCACCCAAGTTGACCGGTGATTCACGAACGTTAAAACTTGTAAAAACTATACGATGACATATATATGGTTATATATAGTTAACATGATTTTATTATAAGTATGTATCTTATTAGGTATTTTAACAATGAGTTATATACATATAAATGAGACTATTAAATTAAGAAACTCGAAAACGATATATATAACGATTATCGTTATAACAACGTCTTACTAGGTACATATGAATCATATTAAGATATTGATACACTTGGTTAATTATGTTAAATTATAAGTAAATATATCATTAAGTGTATTAACAATGAACTACATATGTAAAAATAAGACTACTAACTTAATGATTTCGAAACGAGACATATATGTAACGATTATCGTTGTAACGAAATTTAACTGTATATATATCGTACTAAGATATATTATATATCATAATATCATGATAATATAACAATTTAACATCTCATTTAATATAATAAACAATGGGTTACAAACATTTAACAAGATCGTTAACCTAAAGGTTTCAAAACAACATTTACATGTAATGACTAACGATGACTTAACGACTCAGTTAAAATGTATATACATGTATTGTTTTAATATGTATTCATACACTTTTGAAAGACTTCAAGACACTTATCAAAATACTTCTACTTAACAAAAATGCTTACAATTACATCCTCGTTCAGTTTCATCAACAATTCTACTCGTATGCACCCGTATACGTACTCGTACAAGACACAGCTTTTAGATGTATGTACTATTGGTATATATACTCTAATGATCAGCCCTTAGCAGCCCATGTAAGTCACCTAACACATTTGGGAACCATCATTTGGCAACTAGCATGAAATATCTCATAAAATTATAAAAATATGAGTAATCATTCATGACTTATTTACATGAAAACAAAATTACACATCCTTTATATCTAATCCATATACCAACGACTAAAAACACCTATAAACACTTTCATTCTTCAATTTTCTTCATCTAAGTGATCTCTCTCAAGTTCTATCTTCAAGTTCTAAGTGTTCTTCATAAATTCTATAGAATACTTCCAAGTTTGCAAGTCTACTTCCAAGCTTTCTAATCCATTCCAAGTAATCATCTAAGATCAAGGAACCATTGTTATTTACAGTAGGTTATCTTTCTAATTCAAGGTAATATTCATATTCAAACTTTGATTCAATTTCTACAACTATAACAATCTTATTTCTAGTGAAAATCTTACTTGAACTGTTTTCGTGTCATGATTCTGCTTCAAGAACTTTCAAGCCATCCAAGGATCCTTTGAAGCTAGATCCATTTTTCTCATTTCCAGTAGCTTTATCCAGAAAACTTGAGGTAGTAATGATGTTCATAACATCATTCGATTCATACATATAAAGCTATCTTATTCGAAGGTTTAAACTTGAAATCACTAGAACATAGTTTAGTTAATTCTAAACTTGTTCGCAAACAAAAGTTAATCCTTCTAACTTGACTTTTAAAATCAACTAAACACATGTTCTATATCTATATGATATGCTAACTTAATGATTTAAAACCTGGAAACACGATGAACACCATAAAATCGAATATACGCCGTCGTAGTGAAACCGGGGGCTGTTTTGGTTTGGATAATTAAAAACTATGATAAACTTTGATTTAAAAGTTGTTATTCTGAGAAAATGATTTTTCATATGAACATGAAACTATATCCAAAAATCAAGGTTAAACTCAAAGTGGAAGTATGTTTTCTAAAATGGTCATCTAGACGTCGTTCTTTCGACTGAAATGACTACCTTTACAAAAACGACTTGTAACTTATATTTCCGACTATAAACCTATATTTTTTCTGTTTAGATTTATAAAATAGAGTTCAATATGAAACCATAGCAATTTGATTCACTCAAAACGGATTTAAAATGAAGAAGTTATGGGTAAAACAAGATTGGATATTTTTGATCTTTTTAGCTACGGGAAATGTTTAACAAATCTAAACAAATCATATCCTAGCTAACTTATATTGTATTATACATGTATTCTGATATATTATGTAATCTTGGGATACCATAGACACGTATGCAAATGTTTTGACATATCATATCGACCATCTATATATATTATTTGAAACAACCATAGACACTCTATATGCAGTAATGTTGGAGTTAGCTATACATGGTTGAGGTTGATTCCAAAAATATATATAGTTTGAGTTGTGATCTAGCCTGAGACATGTATACACTGGGTCGTAGATTGATTCAAGATAATATATATTGATTTATTTCTGTACATCTAACTGTGGACAACTAGTTGTAGGTTACTAACGAGGACAGCTGACTTAATACACTCAAATCTTTAAAACATAATAAAAATGGTTGTAATTATATTTTGATCATACTTTGATATATATGTACATATTTGTTATAGATTCGTGAATCGACCAGTGGCCAAGTCTTACTTCCCGACGAAGTAAAAATCTGTGAAAGTGAGTTATAGTCCCACTTTTAAAATCTAATATATTTGGGATGAGAATACATGCAGGTTTTATAAATGATTTACAAAATAGACACAAGTACGTGAAACTACATTCTATGGTTGAATTATCGAAATCGAATATGCCCCTTTTTATTAAGTCTGGTAATCTAAAAATTAGGGAACAGACACTCTAATTGACGCGAATCCTAAAGATAGATCTATTGGGCCTAACAAACCCCATCCAAAGTACCGGATGCTTTAGTACTTCGAAATTTATATCATATTCGAAGGGTGTCCCGGAATGATGGGGATATTCTTATATATGCATCTTGTTAATGTCGGTTACCAGGTGTTCACCATATGAATGATTTTTATCTCTATGTATGGGATGTGTATTGAAATATGAAATCTTGTGGTCTATTGTTACGATTTGATATATATAGGTTAAACCTATAACTCACCAATATTTTTGTTGACGTTTAAAGCATGTTTATTCTCAGGTGAATACTAAGAGCTTCCGCTGTTGCATACTAAATTAAGGACAAGATTTGGTGTCGATGTTTGTATGATATTGTGTAAAAACTGCATTCAAGAAACCTATGTCGATGTAATATATTTCTATTGTAAATCATTATGTAATGGTCATGTGTAAACAGTATATTTTAGATTATCATTATTTGATAATCTACGTAATGTTTTTAAAACCTTTATTGATAAAATAAGGTTATGGTTTTTTTAAAAATGAATGTAGTCTTTGAAAAACGTCTCATATAGAGGTCAAAACCTCGCAACGAAATCAATTAATATGGAACGTTTATAATCAATATGAACTGGACATTTCTGTTGGTATCCGAGCGTTGGACTTAGAGAACCAGAAAATTACATTAGTGTGTTTTACCGAGTTTGTTAGGATGCATTAGTGAGTCTAGACTTCGACCGTGTTTTCTTCAAAAACGATTGCTTAACATTTTTTTATTGGAAATTATATATTATTAACCTGTAAATATTATGTGATATATTAATCTCTTAACGTGTTTGATATTGTGTGATAGATGTCTACCTCTAGTACAAATCCCATTGATTCACCTAATAATAATGAAGAGTCGAATATATTTTGGGAAGATTCACAAATTCCCGAAGAGGAACCGGAAGAAGAAGAACGGGAAGAGGAGGAACCGGAAGAAGATGAACCAGAAGAGGAGGAATCGGAAGAGGAGGAATCGGAAGAAGAGGTTCCGGAGGAAGAAATATTGATACCTATAGTAAATCGATTAAATAAAAGAAAATCCTCAACTAACGGACCAAAGTTAATAATGGTCAATGGTGTTTCCGCCAAGGAAGTAAAATATTAGGAAGATTACCAATTTTCCGATGAATCGGATCCCGATGAGGATTCCGATGATATTATAGAAATTACCTCGACCCAATTTAATAAAGCGAAAGAAAATAATAAGGGAAAAGGTATAAAAATAGAGAAACCCGATTCTAACCCCGATGAACTTTATATGTATCGACAACATCCGTATTTCCTAAAATGTAACAATGACCCGGGAACCTCTAAACCACCAGGTTTTTCTAAACCAATGTGGAAAACGACGAATCGTATTAGAGGAACACCATATATTCCTAGAAAATTAAAAAAACGAACCAAGTCAGAAGAAGAAGAAACCAGTGATTCAAATTAGAGGGTTGTAATCATGTTGTGTATTATATGTATTGTAGTGTGCTTGTACTTTTATGTTCTATGTAAAAATTGCTTGTATTGTTTGTTAATTATCTTTTACGAATCTAATCCTTGTCTATTTTACAGTATAAAAACAAAATGGACGTTAAGGGTAGACAACCGAATATTTTAGAAGACTTACCAGAGGATATGATTGAGGAAATCTTGTCTAGAGTCGGTCAGAATTCATCAGCATATTTAGTTATGGCGAAATTAACTTGTCAAACATTTGACAAACTTTCCAGAAATGCCTTAATTTATAAAAGGCTTTCCTTTGATAGGTGGGGTATATCACATTGGGGAGACCGTAAGTTACGCCGTGTTTTCTTTAAAGCGTTAAATGCGAGGAACCCAAATGCAATTTTACGCTACGGGTTAAGAAACTATTTTGACTCAACATATCCCAACATAGGATTTCGTGAATTAGAAAGAGCTTCTAACATGCAACATAAAGAATCATGTTATGCTTACGGGTTAGTGATGTTCGCTTCTTACCAAAGTGAGAAAAAGAACATCGGATTGCAACTTTTAAATAAAACCTTCCCACAAGTGACGGATTCAGTAGTTGGGGTGAGAAACAAGGTTTTTAGATTATTACGAGGCTGTTGGACATTACGAAACCCTCGTCCTTTTGACGACATTACAACATGCTGCCTAGCTAATGGTCATAACGGTTATTTTCTACAAGACCAAGGATGGGAAGTCTTCTTAGTAAAACCAGAATGCATGATTTGTTTCTGGATTTACGAATTACGTGTCTTTATTTCCTTTGCTGAACAACTTGCGTATTAACTAGATTTATCTTCAAAACTGTCCTGTATCATAGTGTACTATATTTCATGTTATATGTAATATAGCGAAGTTGTAAGTTTGAAGAATATTTGTATGTGATATATTATTATAATCAGTTTTTCATATGGAATTGTAGTAGTTGAATTGTATATTAGCTACTAAGTATGAACTTAACGGGTAGGTAGTACCCGAATTTAAACTTATAAAATGCTAATATGAAGAAAAAGCTTTTATAAATGAGTTCATATTATGCTACGAAATACTATTGACTACTCTTAATATTCTGTATGATTAACTCGATTCAATTGGCTATTTTGAAGGAAATGGCACCGACTACTCGACAGACCATGAATATGAGCGAAGAGGAATTTCGTACCTTTCTTGCTGCAAACATAGCCTCAGTACAGGCTGCGCTTCATACCAACAATAACTCTGAATCTAGCAATGCAGCTAACGGCGCAAGAAATCGTGTATGATGCTCCTACAAAGAATTTACTGCCTGCAAACCTTTGGAATTTGATGGAACCGAAGGACCAATTGGATTGAAACGGTGGACCGAGAAAGTCGAATTGGTGTTTGCCATAAGTAAGTGTACTGAAGAGGACAAAGTTAAGTACACTACGCATACCTTCACAGGTACTGCGTTAACATGGTGGAACACCTATCTTGAACAGGTAGGACACAATGCTGCTTACGCACTACCGTGGTCAGCATTCAAGCACTTGATGAATGAGAAGTACCGTCCCAGAACTGAGGTCAATAAGCTCAAGTCAGAACATAGAGGGTTACGAACACAGGGATTCGATATTACTTCGTACGAAAGATGATTCACATAATTATGCCTATTGTGTCCGAGAGCGTTCGAAGATGAGGAAGAGAAGATCGACGCGTTTGTGAATGTAACATCCCGCGTTTTTCCGTTAAATTTAATTTTAACACCGTCTTTTTTTTTTTAAAACATAATCTTTCGTATTTAAATTAATAGTTTCCGTGAGTAACGTTCATTATATTTCCGCTATTTAATTTTGACATCACCCGTTTACTCGAGCGTTTTAAAAATATTCGTTTGGTTAATTCCCGCACCCGCTTTGAAACTTGAGGGACTAATATTGACACGGGGCAAACTAGTTGACTAGGTCAACTAGTCCACCCCAATCACCACCATTCAACCATCTCCCTCTCTCTCTCTTTCTCTCTAGCAAGAACACACACACAAACCCCAACTTCATAGAATCATCATCTAAATTTGGGATTGGAAGCAAACTTCAAAACAAATTACATATTTGGAATCCTCTCTTCATCCTCTACAATTTGATACCAACTTCATCTCGTTTGGGTAACATTTCTAAAACTCTAGATTTCTCTAAATTCGTGTTTTTGATTTGAAATGGTGTTAGTTAGTGTCTATGGCTCGTGTCTAGCATGAATATATGATTTACTTGCTCGATTTGTTGTTTTGAGTAACTAGTTTGAACATTTGAAATGGGTTTGCTTAATCCTTGATTTTGGATGAGTTAATGTTGTTAGATTGTTAAAGTGCATGTTTTAATTGTGTTACTAGTATCATTAGCCACATTTTGATGTGTAGGTTGATTAAGAAAACTTCAAAAACCCGATTAATGATTTTGTGATGTTTGACTAGGGTTTGATAGTTCTTGACATGAACTTTTGATGCTTGAATGCCATGGAATGTTAATTGTTAGTGATTAGTTGTAATGTATGCTTAATTACCTTCTAAACGGCATATCGTATGTGTAAATTGGATTCCCGAATCATAAAATACGTTTTACGAACTTGAAACTTTGAAAATAAACCTTTCTTGATCAATTGACGAGTTTTCGGTTATTGTAAATGATGTTTTTGATTGATGATATGTGGTTAGTTGTATTCCTCGTCAAAATACCTTTTCGACGATATATGATAGGCATTATAAGTGTTTGCGGGTCAAGAGTTGGGTTGGAAAATGTTTTGGTTCGTGCATACTTTGAAAAACTGACCAGAAATCTCTGCCCAGATGGTGGCGCGGCGCGCCCCATCCCCGCGCGGCGCGCGGATTGGCCTGGCCAGATTCTGCTTTGTTTGGCGCATTTCACGCGAAATGTTTGACTAGCTATCGACCTCCGATTCACATGAAACTTGTTTTAATATACTTGTATATGAATATTTAGCATAGAAAAATAGTTCGGGACCCGACCCGAACGCGTTGACTTTTTCGTTGACTTTGACCAAGTTTGACTTTTAGTCAAACTTAACCAAACTTTTATACAATCATTCTAACATGCTTTTATACTTGTTTCTTGTATGAAACTTGACAACGTGATTCACATGCTATACTTAATCGAGTCGTAACGAGCCATAGGACTAATTGAACACATTTCACCCGACTTTGTGTCGTAACCGGTTAATTGATATAACTTACTTGTTTAGGTCAAGGCTAAGCAACTTTCATGCACACATTTACTTGTTGAAGTACCTTTATACTCGTGCACTCGAGGTGAGATCATAGTCCCACCTTTTCAACAACTTTTTATACTTTTAAATTGTGGGCTGAGAAACATATACTTTGTTACATTTTGTACTACTTACTTTTATACTTTGAACACAAGTACAAGGAAAACAAACATTCCACAGCGAGTTAGAACAAAAATCCTCAATTCGATTATCATTAGTTACACTTGCAGGGTGTAAGCGTGAACTTATATTGTGTGGCCATACGGGTTTGACAAACCCTCATTACGGACGGTTCGCTACCGTCTACGGATGAAATATATTTTCGAGAAACAGTGTATGTTCTAACACTATTGTGATGGGGTTCTATGGAAGGAAACGTTAAGTCTTGATAATTGGGTGCTCGCGAACCAACTTTTGGAATGCAACTTTTGGATGATCAATTTATGGAAATACTAAATCTTGTGGTTCAAAATATAACTTTTATTAATACACCTATGATTTCACCAACGTTTTTCGTTGACAGTTTTCTATATGTTTCTCAGGTTCATACTTGGCTATTTGATACATGCTTCCGCGTACATTCATACTTGCTTGGGGTCAAGCATACATGCATACACTCTGATTTCATGCTTGGAGTCAAGCATACATACATGCATACGCTAGTGATAGCACCTTTGGATTCAAACATATTGTTTACATACTTACGCTATTTATAGCAACTGTGATTTTAAACTAATTATGTCGCAAGATATTTCATTTGTACTTTACTACTTTTGTAAACTTAAACTTGTTGTCGATCCGTTTGGTGAACTAAACTTTGCAAGTCATGCACATTTCAAATGAATGCGACATAATTTTGGTCAAACGCGTCTCATATAGGGACTATGACCACGCAACGGGACCTAAGTTAACGGCGCCGTCAATAACGGTTTTGGTCGGGTCGTTACAAGTGGTATCAGAGCGTTGGTTGTAGGGAACTAGGACGTGCATTAGTGTGTCTAACAGAGTCGTTAGGACGCATTAGTGAGTCTAGACTACAACCGGATAGTTAACCATTGCATTCTGACATACATTTGCTATAGATAGCACTTACTTGACTACTTGTGCATTATACTTGAATCATTCTTAGGAAAACTTTTTAATGGTACCCAAACTTTCATCATACGAACTCGTATTCCGCCAATTTTTGGTAAAACACGTGAATTCAAGATTCATACGCGTACGGATGACCGCGACTTCGTTAGCCACTCTAGCTCGGGAACTCTAATTCTTTGGTTGTTATCCACCCCGTCTTAGCTTACTATCCATGAGTATTGTAAAGTCACCGTCACTACTCTAGATGAGTATCGTCATCACTATTTATCGCTACGGTTGCGTACTACTTGTTATCATGACTCGTTACTCTTTTCATACCTAAATACATATTGTCTGACTCGAACCACATTGACGTAAACAATCAACTATACACTTCCCTCGGGGAACGCATCTTCAGAGTTGCACCAATTCTTTCGATTTAATACGAGTCACGTTTGAGACGTCGTTACATTTTGTTTATTTTAGATTTTCGCGATGACACGAACTTGAATCTATGGAGTGATGTGGGAATGGAGGTATGAGTTAGCATAATATAACTACACTCGATCAACGTAGTTATATTACGGTAAGACATACCAAAGTTCTAGTGACGCGTGATGGTGGTTAGACTCAATCAACCTAAACACCACCATGAGCCATGTACATGACTTCATCTATTCATGTTGGACATCTGAAAACTCCGAGAATATTGATAACAACCATACCAGGGACACACCTTCGATTTTTGTCGAACTATACTTATGCTTCCGAATGAATTACCGATTCCTTTCGACTTCAACCGTATGTTACACGTGTATACTATCTCGTCCTCGCACAGTCTTATTGACTAACTACAATTTACTCGTTATGCTCGCATCGAGGCGGGAACTTCTCTCGCCTTACACTCGTAATTCTGGTTCAGGAAATCTTTTATTTTAAATTCTCAATGGAGAGAGACTCTTCACGTTATACTAGTATTCGCCTCGAGGGTGAATAGTCTCGACGAACGTATTTGGAAACCGATAAATCTTCCGCGACGCGAATTTTCTTGAGAAACTTGTCCTAACAAACTTGTTCAAATATACCTTACGGAATGTACTTTGTTTCGGATCGAGATCCTCGTTTCACTTCTAGATTTCGGAGTGCCTTACAAAAAGCCTCGGGACCACGTTTAGACATGAGTACCGCGTACCATCCAAAACCCGACGGACCGAACAAACATACGATTCAAACCTTGGAAACCGTAATACGAATTTGTGTTACCAACTTCAAACCACTTGAGAAAAGTCTTGCCTTTAACCAGAATCTCTTACCACGATAGTTATCATTCGATTCTTAACGTCACACCTTTTGAAACCACATGTGACCGGAAAGGTCATTCTCTTTTGTCGAACAAAGTAAACGATGATCAATTCACCGGGGCCGAGTTTATTCATGAGCAACTGAGAATTTATTCATATTCAAGAAAGACCCAACACGACTCGTAGTCGCCCAGAGAGCTTGCCAATGTTAGACGTAAACCTTTCGAGTTCCATGTGGGAAACCGCGTCACGTTAGAAGTCGCACCTTGAGGAGGTGTAAACCGTTTCGGGAAACATAGGAATGCTAAATCCGCGATATACTAATCCTTTTTGAAACCATGGAGCGTATTGTACCCGTTGCTTGTCATCTAGATTTTCCGACTCATTTGAGTCTCCGTTCATCCTACATAGAACCTGAAGACGTAACTTGCTATTCCCTTCGATGAGCTTGCTATCGATGGTACACTCCACTTCCTAGGAGAACCGGTTGAAATTATGAATCGTGAAACCAAACTTCAATCCAACGTAAAAATCCCGACCGTCGAAGTTCGTTGAAATGCCCAAGGACGTACCTTCACTTATCCGTAGAATTTACAACGCAAGATCTCGAGGAAGATTCAACAACTACTACTTCCAACTAAATTTCGGGACGAAATTTCTTTTGAGTTGTGGATAATGTAACATCCCGCGTTTTTCCGTTAAATTTAATTTTAACACCGTCTTTTTTTTTTAAAACATAATCTTTCGTATTTAAATTAATAGTTTCCGTGAGTAACGTTCATTATATTTCCGCTATTTAATTTTGACATCACCCGTTTACTCGAGCGTTTTAAAAATATTCGTTTGGTTAATTCCCGCACCCGCTTTGAAACTTGAGGGACTAATATTGACACGGGGCAAACTAGTTGACTAGGTCAACTAGTCCACCCCAATCACCACCATTCAACCATCTCCCTCTCTCTCTCTTTCTCTCTAGCAAGAACACACACACAAACCCCAACTTCATAGAATCATCATCTAAATTTGGGATTGGAAGCAAACTTCAAAACAAATTACATATTTGGAATCCTCTCTTCATCCTCTACAATTTGATACCAACTTCATCTCGTTTGGGTAACATTTCTAAAACTCTAGATTTCTCTAAATTCGTGTTTTTGATTTGAAATGGTGTTAGTTAGTGTCTATGGCTCGTGTCTAGCATGAATATATGATTTACTTGCTCGATTTGTTGTTTTGAGTAACTAGTTTGAACATTTGAAATGGGTTTGCTTAATCCTTGATTTTGGATGAGTTAATGTTGTTAGATTGTTAAAGTGCATGTTTTAATTGTGTTACTAGTATCATTAGCCACATTTTGATGTGTAGGTTGATTAAGAAAACTTCAAAAACCCGATTAATGATTTTGTGATGTTTGACTAGGGTTTGATAGTTCTTGACATGAACTTTTGATGCTTGAATGCCATGGAATGTTAATTGTTAGTGATTAGTTGTAATGTATGCTTAATTACCTTCGAAACGGCATATCGTATGTGTAAATTGGATTCCCGAATCATAAAATACGTTTTACGAACTTGAAACTTTGAAAATAAACCTTTCTTGATCAATTGACGAGTTTTCGGTTATTGTAAATGATGTTTTTGATTGATGATATGTGGTTAGTTGTATTCCTCGTCAAAATACCTTTTCGACGATATATGATAGGCATTATAAGTGTTTGCGGGTCAAGAGTTGGGTTGGAAAATGTTTTGGTTCGTGCATACTTTGAAAAACTGACCAGAAATCTCTGCCCAGATGGTGGCGCGGCGCGCCCCATCCCCGCGCGGCGCGCGGATTGGCCTGGCCAGATTCTGCTTTGTTTGGCGCATTTCACGCGAAATGTTTGACTAGCTATCGACCTCCGATTCACATGAAACTTGTTTTAATATACTTGTATATGAATATTTAGCATAGAAAAATAGTTCGGGACCCGACCCGAACGCGTTGACTTTTTCGTTGACTTTGACCAAGTTTGACTTTTAGTCAAACTTAACCAAACTTTTATACAATCATTCTAACATGCTTTTATACTTGTTTCTTGTATGAAACTTGACAACGTGATTCACATGCTATACTTAATCGAGTCGTAACGAGCCATAGGACTAATTGAACACATTTCACCCGACTTTGTGTCGTAACCGGTTAATTGATATAACTTACTTGTTTAGGTCAAGGCTAAGCAACTTTCATGCACACATTTACTTGTTGAAGTACCTTTATACTCGTGCACTCGAGGTGAGATCATAGTCCCACCTTTTCAACAACTTTTTATACTTTTAAATTGTGGGCTGAGAAACATATACTTTGTTACATTTTGTACTACTTACTTTTATACTTTGAACACAAGTACAAGGAAAACAAACATTCCACAGCGAGTTAGAACAAAAATCCTCAATTCGATTATCATTAGTTACACTTGCAGGGTGTAAGCGTGAACTTATATTGTGTGGCCATACGGGTTTGACAAACCCTCATTACGGACGGTTCGCTACCGTCTACGGATGAAATATATTTTCGAGAAACAGTGTATGTTCTAACACTATTGTGATGGGGTTCTATGGAAGGAAACGTTAAGTCTTGATAATTGGGTGCTCGCGAACCAACTTTTGGAATGCAACTTTTGGATGATCAATTTATGGAAATACTAAATCTTGTGGTTCAAAATATAACTTTTATTAATACACCTATGATTTCACCAACGTTTTTCGTTGACAGTTTTCTATATGTTTCTCAGGTTCATACTTGGCTATTTGATACATGCTTCCGCGTACATTCATACTTGCTTGGGGTCAAGCATACATGCATACACTCTGATTTCATGCTTGGAGTCAAGCATACATACATGCATACGCTAGTGATAGCACCTTTGGATTCAAACATATTGTTTACATACTTACGCTATTTATAGCAACTGTGATTTTAAACTAATTATGTCGCAAGATATTTCATTTGTACTTTACTACTTTTGTAAACTTAAACTTGTTGTCGATCCGTTTGGTGAACTAAACTTTGCAAGTCATGCACATTTCAAATGAATGCGACATAATTTTGGTCAAACGCGTCTCATATAGGGACTATGACCACGCAACGGGACCTAAGTTAACGGCGCCGTCAATAACGGTTTTGGTCGGGTCGTTACAGTGAAAGGGTTACCGGAGAGAATCCAAGAAGATATAAGTTCACACGAGCCTGCCTCCATACAAAAGGCATGTAGAATGGCTCACAAACTAGTGAACCAAATTGAGGGAAGAATTAAAGAACAGGCGGCCGAAGAGGCCAACGTGAAGCTAGTCAAAAGAAAGTGGGAGGAAAACGGTGATAAGAGTCACCAATACAACAACAACAATCCCAACAATTGCAACATCAGTCGTAACTACAACAAACAGCACAACAACAACAACAACAACAACAACAACTACAACAATCATCCCAACAACAATAACAACCAGAACAACAACAACAATCAGAAGCATCTATGCCAAAGGTGTGAAAAGTATCACTCGGGGTTCTGCACCAAATTTTGGAACAAGTGTAAAAGAAATGGTCATAGTACGGCGAAGTGTGAGGTCTACGGACCAGGGGTTAACAGAACAAAAGGAACAAATGGTGTCGGAACGAGTAATGGCGGAGCAAGTAGTGTCGGAGCAAGTTATGCCAATGTAGTTTGTTATAAATGTGGAAAACCGGGCCACATTATTAGAAATTGCCTGAACCAAGAGAACACGAATGGACAAGGCCGCGGAAGAGTTTTCAATATTAACGTGGCAGAGGCACAGGAAGACCCGGAGCTTGTTACGGGTACGTTTCTTATTGACAATAAATCTGCTTACGTTTTATTTGATGCGGGTGCGAATAGAAGCTATATGAGTAGAGATTTTTGTACTAAATTAAGTTGTCCATTGACGCCGTTGGATAGTAAATTTTTACTTGAATTAGCAAACGGTAAATTAATTTCAGTAGATAATATATGCCGAAATCGAGAAATTAAACTGGGTAGCGAAATATTTAAGATTGATTTGATACCAGTAGAGTTAGGGAGTTTTGATGTAATAGTTGGCATGGACTGGCTGAAGAAGATGAAAGCAGAGATCGTATGTTACAAAAATGTAATTCGCATTGTACGAGAAGAAGGAGAACCCTTAATGGTGTACGGAGAAAAGGGCAACACGAAGCTACATCTTATTAGTAATTTGAAGGCATAAAAACTAATAAGAAAAGGTTGCTATGCTGTTCTAGCACACGTCGAGAAAGTACAAACTGAAGAAAAGAGCATCAATGATGTTCCCGTCGCAAAAGAATTTCCCGATGTATTTCCTAAAGAATTACCGGGACTACCTCCACATCGATCTGTTGAATTTCAAATAGATCTTGTACCAGGAGCTGCACCAATAGCTCGTGCTCCTTACAGACTCGCACCCAGCGAGATGAAAGAACTGCAAAGCCAACTGCAAGAACTATTAGAACGTGGTTTCATTCGACCAAGCACATCACCATGGGGAGCTCCTGTTTTGTTTGTCAAGAAGAAGGATGGTACATTTAGGTTGTGTATTGACTATAGAGAGTTGAATAAACTTACCATCAAAAACCGTTATCCACTGCCGAGAATTAACGACTTATTTGATCAACTACAAGGCTCGTCGGTTTATTCGAAAATCGATTTACGTTCTGGATATCATCAAATGCGAGTAAAGGAGGATGATATTCCAAAAACTGCTTTTAGGACGCGTTATGGTCATTACGAGTTTATGGTTATGCCGTTTGGATTGACTAACACACCAGCTATGTTCATGGACCTTATGAACCGAGTGTGTGGGCCATATCTTGACAAGTTTGTCATTGTTTTCATCGATGAATACTTATTTACTCAAAGAATGATCAAGAGCATGAAGAACATTTGAGAAAAGTGCTAGAAGTATTGAGGAAACAAAAACTGTACGCTAAGTTTTCAAAGTGTGCATTTTGGTTGGAAGAAGTTCAATTCCTCGGTCACATAGTGAACAAAGAAGGTATCCAGGTGGACCCGGAAAAGATCGAAACCGTTGAAAAGTGAGAAACCCCAAAAACTCCGAAGCATATACGTCAATTTTTAGGATTGACTGGTTACTACAGAAGATTCATCCAAGATTTCTCCAAAATAGCAAAACCCTTGACTGCATTAACGCATAAAGGGAAGAAATTTGAATGGAAGGATGAACAAGAGAAGGCGTTTCAGTTATTGAAGAAAAAGCTAACTATGGCACCTATATTGTCATTGGCTGAAGGGAATGATGATTTTGTGATTTATTGTGACACATCAAAGCAAGGTCTTGGTTGTGTATTAATGCAACGAACGAAGGTGATTGCTTATGCGTCTAGACAATTAAAGATTCACGAGCAAAATTATACGACGCATGATTTGGAATTAGGCGCGGTTGTTTTTGCATTAAAGACTTGGAGGCACTACTTATATGGGTTTAAAAGTATTATATATACCGACCACAAAAGTCTTCAATACATATTTAATCAGAAACAACTGAATATGAGGCAGCGTAGGTGGATTGAATTGTTGAATGATTATGACTTTGAGATTCGTTACCATCCGGGGAAGGCAAATGTGGTAGCCGACGCCTTGAGCAGAAAGGACAGAGAACCCATTCGAGTAAAAGCTATGAATATAATGATTTACACTAACCTTACTACTCAAATAAAGGAGGCGCAACAAGGAGTTTTAAAAAAGGAAAATTTAAAGGATGAAATACCCAAAGGATCGGAGAAGCATCTTAATATTCGGGAAGACGGAACCCGGTATAGGGCTGAAAGAATTTGGGTACCAAAATTTGGAGATATGAGAGAAATGGTACTTAGAGAAGCTCATAAAACCAGATACTCAATACATCCTGGAACGGGGAAGATGTACAAGGATCTTAAGAAACATTTTTGGTGGCCAGGTATGAAAGCCAATATTACTAAATATGTAGGAGAATGTTTGACGTGTTCTAAGGTCAAAGCTGTACACCAGAAACCATCAGGTCTACTACAACAACCTGAAATCCCGGAATGGAAATGGGAAAACATTACCATGGATTTCATTACTAAATTGCCAAGGACTGCAAGTGGTTATGATACTATTTGGGTAATAGTTGATCGTCTCACCAAATCAGCACACTTCCTGCCAATAAGAGAAGATGACAAGATGGAGAAGTTAGCAAGATTGTATTTGAAGGAAGTCGTCTCCAGACATGGAATACCAATCTCTATTATCTCTGATAGGGATGGCAGATTTATTTCAAGATTCTGGCAGACATTACAGCAAGCATTAGGAACTCGTCTAGACATGAGTACTGCCTATCATCCACAAACTGATGGGCACAGTGAAAGGATGATACAAACGCTTGAAGACATGCTACGAGCATGTGTTATTGATTTCGGAAACAGTTGGGATCGACATCTACCGTTAGCAGAATTTTCCTACAACAATAGCTACCATCAAGCATTGAGATGGCGCCGTTTGAGGCACTTTATGGTAGAAAGTGCAGGTCTCCGATTTGTTGGAATGAAGTGGGGATAGACAGATTACGGGTCCGGAAATAATACAAGAAACTACCGAGCAAATCATCCAAATTCAACAAAGATTGAAAACCGCCCAGAGTCGATAAAAGAGCTACGCGGAGAGTAAAAGAAAAGATATAGAGTTTGAAATTGGAGAAATGGTCATGTTTAAGGTTTCACCTTGGAAAGGTGTTGTTCGATTTGGTAAATGGGGGAAACTAAATCCAAGGTACATTGGACCATTCAAGATTATAGATCGTGTCGAACCAGTAGCTTACCAACTGGAGCTACCTCTACAACTCGCGGCTGTACATAACACTTTCCACGTCTCAAATTTGAAGAAATGTTTTGCAAAGGAAGATCTCACTATTCCGTTGGACGAACTCCAAATCAATGAAAAACTTCAATTCATTGAAGAACCCGTCGAAATAATGGATCGTGAGGTTAAGAGACTTAAACAAAACAAGATACCAATTGTTAAGGTTCGATGGAATGCTCATAGAGGACCCGAGTTCACCTGGGAGAGTGAAGATCAGATGAAGAAGAAATACCCGCATATATTTCCAGAAGATTCGTCAACACTTTCAACAGCTTAAAATTTCGGGACGAAATTTATTTAACGGGTAGGTACTGTAGTGACCCGAACTTTTCCATCTTTATATATATTAAATGAAATTTATATTTACATGATTAAGTGTTTCCAACATGTTAAGCAATCAAACTTGTTAAGACTTGATTAATTGGAATAGGTTTCATATAGACAAATGAGCACCCAAGTTGACCGGTGATTCACGAACGTTAAAACTTGTAAAAACTATATGATGACATATATATGGTTATATATATAGTTAACATGATTTTATTATAAGTATGTATCTCATTAGGTATTTTAACAATGAGTTATATACATAAAAATGAGACTATTAAATTAAGAAACTCGAAAACGATATATATAACGATTATCGTTATAACAACGTCTTACTAGGTACATATGAATCATATTAAGATATTGATACACTTGGTTAATTATGTTAAATGATAAGTAAATATATCATTAAGTGTATTAACAATGAACTACATATGTAAAAATAAGACTACTAACTTAATGATTTCGAAACGAGACATATATGTAACGATTATCGTTGTAACGACATTTAACTGTATATATATCATACTAAGATATATTATATATCATAATATCATGATAATATAACAATTTAACATCTCATTTGATATAATAAACAATGGGTTAACAACATTTAACAAGATCGTTAACCTAACGGTTTCAAAACAACATTTACATGTAACGACTAACGATGACTTAACGACTCAGTTAAAATGTATATACATGTAGTGTTTTAATATGTATTCATACACTTTTGAAAGACTTTAAGACACTTATCAAAATACTTCTACTTAACAAAAATGCTTACAATTACATCCTCGTTCAGTTTCATCAACAATTCTACTCGTATGCACCCGTATTCGTACTCGTACAATACACAGCTTTTAGATGTATGTACTATTGGTATATACACTCTAATGATCAGCTCTTAGCAGCCCATGTGAGTTACCTAACACATGTGGGAACCATCATTTGGCAACTAGCATGAAATATCTCATAAAATTACAAAAATATGAGTAATCATTCATGACTTATTTACATGAAAACAAAATTACACATCCTTTATATCTAATCCATATACCAACGACCAAAAACACCTACAAACACTTTCATTCTTTAATTTTCTTCATCTAAGTGATCTCTCTCAAGTTCTATCTTCAAGTTCTAAGTGTTCTTCATAAATTCCATAAGTATAGTTTCATAAAAATCAAGAATACTTTCAAGTTTGCAAGTCTACTTTCAAGCTTTCTAATCCATTCCAAGTAATCATCTAAGATCAAGGAACCTTTGTTATTTAGAGTAGGGAACCTTTGTTATTTACAGTAGGTTATCTTTCTTATTCAAGGGAACCTTTGTTATTTACAGTAGGTTATCTTTCTAATTCAATGTAATATTCATATTCAAACTTTGATTCAATTTCTACAACTATAACAATCTTAATTCGAGTGAAAATCTTACTTGAACTGTTTTCGTGTCATGATTCTGCTTCAAGAACTTTCAAGCCATCCAAGGATCCTTTGAAACTAGATCCATTTTTCTCATTTCCAGTAGCTTTATCCAGAAAACTTGAGGTAGTAATGATGTTCATAACATCATTCGATTCATACATATAAAGCTATCTTATTCGAAGGTTTAAACTTGAAATCACTAGAACATAGTTTAGTTAATTCTAAACTTGTTCGCAAACAAAAGTTAATCCTTCTAACTTGACTTTTAAAATCAACTAAACACATGTTCTATATCTATATGATATGCTAACTTAATTATTTAAACCTGGAAACACGATGAACACCATAAAATCGGATATACGCCGTCGTAGTGAAACCGGGGGCTGTTTTGGTTTGGATAATTAAAAACTATGATAAACTTTGATTTAAAAGTTGTTCTTCTGAGAAAATTATTTTTCATATAAACATGAAACTATATCCAAAAATCAAGGTTAAACTCAAAGTGGAAGTATGTTTTCTAAAATGGTCATCTAGACGTCGTTCTTTCGACTGAAATGACTACCTTTACAAAAATGACTTGTAACTTATATTTCCGACTATAAACCTATATTTTTTATGTTTAGATTCATAAAATAGAGTTCAATATGAAACCATAGCAATTTGATTCACTCAAAACGGATTTAAAATGAAGAAGTTATGGGTAAAACAAGATTGGATATTTTTGATCTTTTTAGCTACGGAAAAAGTTTAACAAATCTATACAAATCATATCCTAGCTAACTTATATTGTATTATACATGTATTCTAATATATTATGTAATCTTGGGATACAATAGACACGTATGCAAATGTTTTGACATATCATATCGACCCATCTATATATATTATTTGGAACAACCATAGACACTCTATATGCAGTAATGTTAGAGTTAGCTATACAGGGTTGAGGTTGATTCCAAAAATATATATAGTTTGAGTTTTGATCTAGCCTAAGACATGTATACACTAGGTCGTGGATTGATTCAAGATAATATATATATATCGATTTATTTCTGTACATCTAACTGTGGACAACTAGTTGTAGGTTACTAACGAGGACAGCTGACTTAATACACTTAAATCTTTAAAGCATAATAAAAATGGTTGTAATTATATTTTGATCATACTTTGATATATATGTAAATATTTGTTATAGGTTCGTGAATCGACCAGTGGTCAAGTCTTACTTCCCGACGAAGTAAAAATCTGTGAAAGTGAGTTATAGTCCCACTTTTAAAATCTAATATTTTTGGGATGAGAATACATGCAGGTTTTATAAATGATTTACAAAATAGACACAAGTACGTGAAACTACATTCTATGGTTGAATTATCGAAATCGAATATGCCCCTTTTTATTAAGTCTGGTAATCTAAGAATTAGGGAACAGACACCCTAATTGACGCGAATCCTAAAGATAGATCTATTGGGCCTAACAAACCCTATCTAAAGTACCGGATGCTTTATATCATATCCGAAGGGTGTCTCGGAATGATGGTGATATTCTTATATATGCATCTTGTAAATGTCGGTTACCAGGTGTTCACCATATGAATGATTTTTATCTCTATGTATGGGATGTGTATTGAAATATGAAATTTTGTGGTCTATTGTTACGATTTGATATATATAGGTTAAACCTATAACTCACCAACATTTTTGTTGACGTTTAAAGCATGTTTATTCTCAGGTGAATACTAAGAGCTTCCGCTGTTGCATACTAAAATAAGGACAAGATTTGGAGTCCATGTTTGTATGATATTGTGTAAAAACTGCATTCAAGAAACCTATGTCGATGTAATATATTTCTATTGTAAACCATTATGTAATGGTCGTGTGTAAATAGTATATTTTAGATTATCATTATTTGATAATCTACGTAATGTTTTTAAAACCTTTATTGATAAAATAAAGGTTAAGGTTGTTTTAAAAATGAATGCAGTCTTTGAAAAACGTCTCATATAGAGGTCAAAACCTCGCAACGAAATCAATTAATATGGAACGTTTATAATTAATATGAACGGGACATTTCAAATAATGAGTAATAATAATACTAAGTATGATAATAATGATAAAAATAATAGTTTAACTAATAATGTTAATCTTAATAACATGATAATTTTTAATTAATAATAATGATAATAATAGTACTTATATTCCTAATAATAATAATAATAATAATAATAATAATAATAATAATAATAATAATAATAATAATAATAATAATAATAATAAAACTAGTAGTAGTAATAATAATAATAATAATAACAACAATAATATTAATAGTACTTACTAATACTTAATAATAATAATAGTGACAATAATAATAGTTATACCGTTATCGAGAGAACGAGTAAACGAGTAACGAGTGTGTTGGGTTTTTTCACGTCCGAAGTAGACACCGTTGAGCCTATTGTTGTGTATAGCCCGGTGGCCTAACTTATGCAACTTCTATATGTATTAAAAAAATAACGTTGAAGTCTTGGTTCGAACCCAAAACCTCTTGTATAGCAAGCACACTCTCAACCACTCATCTGTCCATTTTCATGTGTTTTAAAATGCTTAATTATTGATTAAACAGGTAATACAAACCGTTCAAACCTCTTCATCATTCATTTGATAATCTGGCCCAACATTATTTCGGCCCAAAAATAGTTCCACGAGCCCAACATTTAATAAGTGTGAAACCCAATTTCGGCCCAGTTAATCACCAAAATAAATCGACTGAATTATTCAGCTGGATCCCATCGAAAATCAATCATCGACTTTATACATCATTATCATCACAATTAATTTATTAAAACAATCTTCATCAATAAAATTGAAGTATCATCGATTAACATCCCAGTCGCTATTGTCTTCCTTATAATATTGTTATCAAGATTTCATTATTATTTTCATCAGGGATTCATCAAGATTTCATCACCAACACATCATCATCGATATCGTCTTCCTTATAATGTTGTTAATATTGCAGCGACAATTAGTAAGCAATCATCCATAAGTGGAGCTAGTTAAAGGGAGTAAATGTCGGCCCACAAGGAAAGAAAAGGAACGTGTTTGTTTGTGTTAATTTGTGTCTCGATCTAAAAAGAAAGAAAACCGAAGTACTGTAGCAGTTAGCAGACATGAATCTTCAATCAGGAAGAAGGAAAAAAAAAATTATCAGATAGTGATGGTTAATGGAGTCTGTATAATATCTGATTCGTATAATATATATGTATATATCAGTATATATAAATATCTGTTTTTGTTTTTACATATCTGTTTTTATATACCTGTATGTATATATCTATATTTACATATTATAATTAATCTTATTAATTAATAAATATAACTATAATAATAATACTCTTAATATAATAAGATTTATGATAATATAATAGTAATAATAATAATATTATTATTAATGATAATGATAATAATAATAATAATAGCTATAAAATTTATGACAATAATAATATAACAAATTAAATGTATCATATTTCATATCTATATATTATTTATATTTCAATTTATTATATATATATATATATATATATATATACACACACACACACATATTTATTTTTATATTTAGATATATATACATCTTTTTACGAATAGTTGTTCGTGAATCGTCGGATTGGTTGAAGGTCAATTAGATATATGAAACAGTTCAAAATTTTTGAGACTCAACCTAACAGACTTTTCATATTGTGTCAAAAATATTAAATCGTATCGAGAGTGTGGTTTAAAATTGGTCGAAATTTTCCAGGTTGTCACATGTCTCTCGATCGAAAAAGAAAGAAAACAGAAGTACTGTAGCAGTTGCAGGTTTTCAAGGTGATGATGTGGGTTGTTTAAATGGTGACGGGTGTGTTGGGTTTGGTGTTGTTAGTCGATGGTGGTGGTTGTCGATGGTGAGAGATGGCGGATGGGTTAAAAGATAGTCATCAGGAGGAAAGTGAAGTAGAACAAAAAAATAAATAAATAACAACAAACTCAACTCAAAGTTTTCAATGATGGTTATTGATGGGTTCTTGAATGTAATTAGAAATAGTAGTAGTGAGAGATAGAACATGAGAGTGTAAACAGCGATTAGAAATAGACGCATTACATTAATTCGATGATGGTTGATCGAGTAAGTTAGTAAAGGAGCAAAAGTGGTTGTCAATGGTGGTGAAGGGTAGAACAGGAAGAACTGAAAGTGATGGTGACCGATAGGTTTCGTTGGGTGTGGGTTCACAATTGTTGTAGGGTGTGACTTCCGGACCGAACAGAAAATTATAACAGATAGTTGCAGGTGACGGTTTTCAAATAGCAACAAAAGGAATTTGAACATGATCAGACACTAAACAGCTGCAGTTTTAAGGTGTTCATGTAGTTGGGTTTTATTCTTCATTCACAGTGAACGAAGTGGGTTTTGTTTGTGATGATGGTCCGATGGTGTTGGGGTTCGGTTTGTAATGGGTTAAGGTGGTGCATGGTGATCATGATAGAAACATGATGGTTTGATGAAGGTGGTACTTGGGTCGAATACCACTGCAAGCAAAAGCAGCTTTGGGCTATTTTAACATTCGGACTAGAATCCAGAAAGACATGAAAGGGAGAGAATGAGTGAGGTGTTGTGATTGTGTATATATGTATATATATAAAGAGTTGTTTTAGTGGGAAGAAGAAAAGAACCAAAAGCAAACAGTAGCACAGTGTTATAATTTAATTCTCGTGAAGTTGATTTGGGTATATGCTACCGACAGTTTTCACGGACTGGTATATAGTACTCCGTTGTGTAACTTAGTGGCGAATAAAAGTCTTCAGAAAAATCCCAAACTTTTAAATTAAATATAATTATTTATTTTGGTCATCATGGTATAAAATTTGATCCTTAATTTGTTAAATAAAAATTACATCAACTGTCCCTCTCAATTCTGGGTAAAATATAAAAAGTGTTAAAACTTAACAATTAGTTCATAAATACATTTTTAATAAGCCTAAAATTTATATTACTCATTTTCGGATCACCGTTATTTTAAAATAATATAAGTTCGAATTAAACTTCTCTAAATAATAATCGAAACGTCCAATGAGTATTTCAATCATTAAATATTTATTTTTAATATACTTTTATTTATATATATAGATTTGTTTTAAATAATAATTATTATATTTTGTTTTATTTTACATAGATAAATTTTGGTAAAAACAATATACAATATTTAAAATTATATTTTTAATTATTATTTATATATACACATATCAAGTTACAATTAATTGTTCGTGAATCATCGGAACTGCTCGAAGGTCAAATGATTTCATGAAACAATTCAAAAATTTTGAGACTCGGTTTAATAGACTTTGCTTATCGTGTCAAAACTATATAAAGATTAAGTTTAAATTTGGTCGGAAATTTTCGGGTAGTCACAGTACCTACCCGTTAAAGAAATTTCGTCCCGAAATTTGATTAGGATGGTCATGACTGACAATAAGTATGTTTTCATGACGCATACGAGCTAGAAATTAGAGTTTTTATCAATAGTGAGTAATATGGATAAAACGATTCATTTATCTGAAGAGTACGAGTGAAGCTATTACAAAAGAGTGAAATGATTAAATGCAGGTTCGTCATAACCGGTGACGTAGTCGCGGTTGATTTCCTGAATTCAAGGAAAAAGATAGAACTATCAAGATTATATGTTCTTGGTATTTTTAGAGGTTAGATAGAATGTAAGAGTCGTGTAACAGGGCACATGATGACGTTATAGTCTGTGAATCATCACGTTCCATTTAGAAACTCAGCATGACTTACTACAATATAATCACGTTGATCAAGTGTCATTATATTATACTAACTCATGCTTCAGTTCCCAACACTACTTCAAAAACGTTCATATTTTAAATTCGAAATTTTCAGAAATTTGAAGTTAAAATAGTTTCCTTTCTGATGTAACACTGATATCGCGAAGAGATAAATGATTTCAGATACGAATAGTTACGAAAATTTCTTCAGAAATATCGAGGATATTTATAATGAAAGATACGATGATATCTTAGAATTTCTAATATCGAAGGATGTTGGATAAGATTTTTCCGTAAAGATTTAGAGTCAGGAGCAAGGTATTTGCTAAAGGCTTCAGCATACACTGAATCATTTGGATTCTTTGAAGGCAGATTTAGTCTTTATGATTTATTCACAGCCTCCTTCATGGTTTGCTTAATCCGTTTTCCGGTGCCAACTTTTCTGAGCTTTGCCAACATACTATTCTTTATCATCAAACTTCCGATTGTTAAGGTCGTTTACGGTTGTCTACAGTTTCTGCTCCTTCATTCAGCTTTTTTTTTTTCAAAATTTGGAGCATTGATTCGTGGACTGGGTGCTTTTCAGGATTTCAGAATGAAAGATCATAATTCTTAGAGATAAATGTTATATGTATACATATAACCGTTGATGTAGAAACTCTGCAAGATTCAAAATACGGATTGCCGATTACCGATAATTGGTATGGTAATTCTCGTTACAAGATGCAGATGAGTACATGATAGGGTTTAATGAATAAATATAGATATTTTTCGGAGAGACTAAAGCCAAAGCGTAATGAAATTGCTAGTACGTTTACTGCTAATGTGATGGGATATAAAAGGTTCTCCGGTAATGATGATGAAGGGGTAATTGTTATGATAAAACTTATCCGAATGAAAAATTGAAGTTGATTTGCTGGAGCTGTGACAAAATTGACTAATTGGAGAGGGGTTGTAAAGTTATTTTCAGTAATAACAATGCCAAGGGAGCTAACACAGATACGTGTTAAACGTTTACTCAGGTTTCGAGTGTTTTCAGGTGCATAACTATATGCATCAATCTTTTCTTCTGTAGATGAGATGTAGTTGGTTTGAACGCAGATTGTAATCGTCAAGATACAAATGAGGTTTAAGATGAAATCAAGTGGCAAACTTGAAGAATTATTTAGTTTCATATGTTATAATCAATATTTTAATTCATTTTAATTGTCTAATGTTGGCAGTCCACAGTTAGCAGTCCACAATTTATAATTCAATAATTAATATATAGTTTAATATATAATATTCGAATTAATTAATACGTATCGTGACCCATTGTATACCTGTCTCAGACTCGATCACAACTCAAAGTATATATATTATTTTAGAATCAACCTCAACCCTGTATAGCTAACTCGATATTTACCGCATATAGAGTGTCTATGGTTATTCCAAATAATATATATAGATGCGTCGATATGATATGTCAAAACCTTGTATACGTGTCCTGATATTTATGAAGCGACCCGTCCTAATCCATCTGGACGAAGTCTTCAACATTTGGTCCCATTACAAGGTATTGACTTAAATATGCCATGAACGACTCCATGTAATATGAGCAAATGCACAGCGGAAGATTTCTTTCAAACCTGAGAATAAACATGCTTTCAAGTGTCAACCAAAAGGTTGGTGAGTTCATTAGTTTATCATAAACATTCATTTTCATCATTTTAATAGACCACAAAATTTCATATATTTAATTGTACACGTAACACGAGTACAAAATAATACGCGTAACCCGTGAATTAAAAATCATTCATATAGTGAACGCTTGATAACTGACTTAACTTTAATGCATAGAATATCCCCAAACAGAACCTCTCGTCTGTATAATAATAATAATCTGGAAGTACTAAAGCATCCGTACCCCGGATGGGACTTGTCGAGGTCCATAGATCTATCTTTAAGATTTGCGTCAATTAGGGGCCATACCCATTTCCTAATTATTAGGTTACTAAGCTAAAAAAGGGTGATATTCAATATTCATAATCCAGCCATAGAATGTAGTTTATGATCACCTGTGTCTATTTCGTAAAACATTAATAAAATCAGCGCATGTATTCTCAGTCCCAAAAATATATATAAAAAGGAGTAATGAAACTCACAATACTGTATTTTGTAGTAAAAATACATATGACGATATTGAACAAGTGTAGGGTTGACCTCGGATTCACGAACATATATCATTTATATATATATGTATTAACACATATAATTGCAATCAAATAAATTTATATATAATTATTAGTGTTATAAATTATATATCTCATATATATCTTTTATTATAATCTATTAGTATAATAAATTATAACTTAATGTTATATATATATATATATATATATATATATATATATATATATATATATATATATATATATATATATATATATATATATATATATATAATATTAATATATTAATATTTTGTTTTATATATATGTTTATATTATTATCTATAATATATTAATATATATTTATATACTATATGTAACTTTGTTAATATTATAGATAATAATTTAAATATAAAAATATAGTATGTAATATTATTATTGTTATAGTTGTAATATATGTAATAAATATATTTTTATATAAATATCTTTTGTTTATAAAATTAATAATTAAAATAATACTAAAATAATGATAATAATAATTTCCTAAATTTAACAAGAATAGAAATATTTATAGTAATAATAATGATAATAAAAATAAAAATGATAAAAATAATGATAATTCTAATAATAATAATAATGATAGTTTTAAATGATAATTTTAATAAAAATACTAACTTTAATAATAAATGATAATTTTAATAATAATGATAATAAAAATTCTTATAATAATAATGATATATATATATATATATATATATATATATATATATATATATATATATATATATATATATATATATATATATATATATATGTAAAGTAATTGTATCAATAATACTTTAAATATTAATTTCAATATAAGTAATGATAATAATAATAATAATAATAATAATAATAATAATAATAATAATAATAATAATAATAATAATAATAATAATAATAATAATAATAATAATAATAATAATAATAATAATAATAATAATAATAATAATAATAATAATAAAATATTAAGAGTTATACCCTCATGATAATTATCATCATCCATCAACATCCATTATCATCATTATACAATTATCAGCATAACCGTTATTATCATCATGCAAACGAACATCATCATTATCGTTTAGTTAACCCATTCATCATCATCTCGTATCATCCTCATCATCATTCTTATCATAAACAACCACAATCATCATCATACTTATATACATCGTTATCGTCATTTTCACCATCACATCATCGTAATTAATATCATACGGTATCATACAATCATCATCATCATCATCTAAAACATCATCAATATCATACGGGTACATCATAATCATCCTCTACAATCATCATAACTCACGTCCTTAATAACCTCACATAATCATCTTCACCAGGATACGGCCCAACAGACATGTGAGATGGAACTCGGCCCATCAAAAGATGAAGGACTTTGGTCCAACTAAAAAAAAATCATTTGGCCCAACAACAAATTGATTACACAGCCCAACAATTAAATCGATCCAAAAGTAATTCAGTGGAGGTTAGGGTGATTGAAGTGGGGCTTCTTGTGATGTTAAATGTAGTTAAAATGGAAACATAAGCTGCTAACAGTAAAACAGCTGTAATCAACCTTAACCTTTAATAGTTGTCATCAATCACTGTCTTGATCTAATTCGCTCCTATCATAGTTTCATTGTTTTCTTATCATTGTTGTCTCTTATCATTAAGGGAATAGAAGAGCTGTAGCAGGAGCAATTATAGTAGCGAGAAATAAAAGAAACAAAAGTATAGCAGTGCATTAGTTGTGTTTCAAGGTTGGTGAAGGTGTTTTAAAAGAAAATATAAAGAGAGAGACAGTGAGGGTGGTGATGAGAAAGTAATGGATGGTGGATGATGAGAAGTGGTGGTTTTGTAGCAGTAGTTGTTCGAATGAAACAGAAATGTATAAACAGTGGTTGTTGATGATTGAGGTAATCATGGTGTTCTCCGGTGGTGGTTTAGTGTTGTGAGGTGACGGAAGTGGTGAAAGGGTGGCATGGTGGTGATAGTTTACGGTCAAAATAGAAACAGAAAAAGAACCTGCAGAAGTAGCTGTAACTATGAAGGGTTTCAGATGAATTCAAACAGAAAACGTGAGAATTGATGATTGTAGTGGCCAGTTCTCGGTGGAAGAGGTTGAGGGTGTTCAATGAGCAGGTTGTGGGGTGATGTATTATGTTGGAAGGTTTCGGTGATGATGGGACTTCAACACAAAAAGGATATAACTCAGTCGTAGTTAACTTCAATGGTGGTTTGATGTTTCTTGGTCGACAGTTGTTGGGTTTAAGGTGGTGCTCCGGTGGTGAGTCAAGATAGATAGATGGTGTGATAACTTAATATGTATATTAATATACATATAATGTAAGATAGATAAGAACTTGTGAATGAATCAAAAGCAATACAGTAATATAAATAATAAAGTCAAGTTAATTAAAACGTGTGAGTCTGCCGACACTTTTACACGGATATTATTTCGTACCCCGTTGCTACTCAGTGGTGAAGTAAAAGTGTTCAGAAAAATCCCATATTTTTAAATTAACTATATTTATTTATTTTGGTCATTATGGTATAAAATTCGATCCTTAATTTGTTAAATAAAAATTACATCAACTGTCCCTCTCAATTTTGGGTAAAATATAAAAAGTGTTAAAACTTAACAAATAGTTCCTAAATACATTTTTTAATAAGCCTAAAATTTATAGAACTCACTTTTGTGTCATCGTTTATTTTAAATCATATAAGTTTGAGTTTAACTTGCTTAATATCAATCGAAAGCTTAAACTAGTATTACAATCATTTAACATTTATTTTTAATATACATAATATATATATATATATATATATATATATATATATATATATATATATATATATATATATATATATATATATATATATATATAGATTCATTTTAAAGTATAACTTCATTATCTTATATTATTTTATTTTACATATTTATTTCTAATACTTAAATAGTATTTTATTTCAATTTATATTTCAAATCTATATATATATATATATATATATATATATATATATATATATATATATATATATATATATATATATATATATATATTCTATTTATAATTTATTGTTCGTGAATCGTCGAGAATGGTCAAAGGTTAATTGAACACATGAACATAGTTTTCAAGGTTTTTGAGATTTCAACATTACAGACTTTGCATATCGTGTCGGAAGCATATAAAGATTAAGTTTAAATTTGGTCGGAAATTTCCGGGTCGTCACAATTTAAAGTGCGTAAAATAAATAATAGAAATTAAATGACGATAAATAAAATTGCGAGAATATAAATTGCGATAAATAAATTACGATAAATAAAATGTAATCAGTTAGCTAGGAACAGTTAGCTAGAATTTCGTTAGCGTGGATTCTTAACAAAATTTCTCATAGTTAATTTGTTTGTTTCTAACAAATTTCATTTTGTCCAATGTTTTCTTCATTATGCCACTTGTTGGATTCTGATAGGTCAAAATCCCAATATGGAATTGCATGAAAATGGTAATTCTGCGGTGAACAGATTCGTATATATGTAGATGTAAGTAGGATAGTGAATGACTGTTGAATCATATTGAAAGAATGTACAGTGTAACTTATTAATGTGAAATCTAAATATTCCTCGGGTATTACCTACCCGTTAAAATATTTTCACCATTAACACTTTATACAAAAGAATTTTTAATTACAATCTGTATGAAAACATATGTACATATATATTTTCTTCAGATGTAATCATGGATTTATGAGTTAATATGATATTAATCTCATCTGATTTTCGGTTGGAACTAGAATGAATAATCTCCAAAACTTTAGAGATTACATAATCGCCATGTTGAACGAGGATAAATGATGTAGAACGTCATGTAGAACGATGATTATGCTTGAGGTATAGATTGTGATGTTGAGGCATGTGATGTTGAAACTTGGGTTGTTGGGTGGTACTGGTGTTGATGCTGAAGCTGATAAGTTTTGCACCATATTCTCCAAATTGATTACTCGAGCGTGAAGCTCGTTGACTTCTTCCATTACTCCAGAATGATTGTCGGTTGGGACGAGCGAATGAATAAGATCTAGAATTTGAGATAGTATATAATCATGAAGAGATACTCTGGAAATGAGAGAGAAAATGGTATTACGAATAGGTTCGCTGGTAAGTGCTTCAGGTTCTTCGCCAAGAGTGCAGGTTGGTGGGTGGAAGGGATCGCCTTCTTCTTGTTTCCAATGATTAAGTAGGCTACGACCCCATCTCCAGTTCATCCAGAATAGATGATGGCTAATTGGTTGATCTATTCCGGTTACAATGCTTTCAGAGCTCAAGTGAACATCCATGTCGGAATAGCTGTCGGATTCCGAAGAACTTGAACTAGTGGCGAGTTCCATTTCGTACGATTGAGTAAAGGATTTTTCGATATGAAATGATTTTCGGCTATCGGATGGTATTCTAATTATATATATATATATATATATATATATATATATATATATATATATATATATATATATATATAGAACAAAAGATTTCGTAGATCACGGAGGAATTTACGGAATATGCCAGGCAAAGTTTACAGTAAAAGATACGCTAAGATATGAATTTTTATCTATACACTATTCATGCAATTAATGTAGTAAGATGTGTTTAGACTAAGAATGATAAGAAAGTGATTCCTTAAGAATGATAAGCAGGTAATTTTCGACACGAAATGATAAGCAAAACTTTTGACATGCAGACACGGTCAAAGTCCAGACTCATTAATGCATTTTATCAACTATCAGTTAGACACACTAATGCAAGACCTGGTTCGCTAAGACCGCTGCTCTGATACCACATGTCGAACCCCGTCCTAATCCATATGGACGAAATCACCAACATCTGGTCCCATTGCGATGATCGACTCCAAGTAATTTCTATGAGCAAATGCACAGCGGAAGATTTCTTTCATACCTGAGAATAAACATGCTTTCAAGTGTCAACCAAAAGGTTGGTGAGTTCATTATTTTATCATAAACAATCATTTTCATCATTTTAATAGACCACAAGATTTTCAGATATATAATTGTACACGTAACCCGAGTACAAAATAACACGCGTAACCCGCGAATTAAAAATTATTCATATGGTGAACACCTGGTAACCGACATTAATAAATCGAAGTACTAAAGCATCCATAACCCAGATGGGGTTTGTTAGGCCCAATAGATCTATCTTTAGGATTCATGTTAATTAGGGTTTCTGTTTCCTAATTCTTAGATTACCAGACTAAAAAGGGTGATATTCGATTCGATAATCCAACCATAGAATGTAGTTTCGATTACTTGTGTCTATTTCGTAAAATATTTATAAAAGTGCATGTATTCTCAGTCCCAAAAATATATATTGCAAAAGCATTTAAAAAGGGAGTAATGAAACTCACAATATGATATGATATTTTGTAGTAAAAATATGCATACGACAGAACTGAACAATGCAAGGTTGGCCTCGGATTCACGAACCTATATCAATTGTATATCTATTAAAACAGGTGATGGAAATCTCATAATTTCATTTATTAATATATATTATTTATATATTTGTGGTTATATAGAATTTATACTAAATTCCATTTAAAAATGTATACTTATATTATATCTTTAATTATATGTTATATATAGTTATTCGTTAAAATTATAGTTTTAAAAATAAGGATTTACTAATAATAATAATAATAATAATAATAATAATAATAATAATAATAATAATAATAATAATAATAATAATAATAATAATAATAATAATAATAATAATAACTTTATTAATAATGATAATACTAATAATAAAATGATAATGATAATCTTTAATAATACTAATAAGTTATTTTTTTTATAATGAAAACAATAATATTGATAATAATACCTAATAATAATAATGAGTAATAATAATACTAAGTATGATAATAATGATAAAAATAATAGTTTAACTAATAATGTTAATCTTAATAACATGATAATTTTTAATTAATAATAATGATGATAATAGTACTTATATTCCTAATACTACTACTAATAATAATAATAATAATAATAATAATAATAATAATAATAATAATAATAATAATACTAGTAATAATAATAATAATAATAATAACAATAATAATATTAATAGTACTTACTAATATTTAATAATAATAGTGACAATAATAATAGTTATACCGTTATCAAGAGAACGAGTAAACGAGTAACGAGTGTGTTGGGTTTATTTCACGTCCGAAGTAGACACCGTTTAGCCTATTGTTGTGTATAGCCCGATGGCCTAACTTATGCAACTTCTACATGTAAAAAAAAATAACGTTGAAGTCTTGGTTCGAACCCAAAACCTCTTGTATAGCAAGCACACTCTCAACCACTCATCTGTCCATTTTCATGTGTTTTAAAATGCTCGATTATTGATTAAATAGGTAACATAAACCGTTCGACCCTCTTCATCATTCATTTGATAATCTGGCCCAACATTCTTTCGGCCCAAAAACAGTTCCATGAGCCCAACATTTAATAAGTGTGAAACCCAATTTCGGCCCAGTTAATCACCAAAATAAATCGACCGAATTATTCAGCTGGATCCCATCGAAAATCAATCATCGACTTTATACATCAGTATCATCACAATTAATTAATTAACACAATCATCATCAATAAAATTGGAGTATTATCGATTAACATCCCAGTCGCTATTATCATCTCTTACTTCCATTATTATTTTCATCAGGGTTTCATCAAGATTTCATAACCAACATATCATCATCAATATCGTCTTCCTTATAATGTTGTTAATATTGCAGCGACAATTAGTGAGCAATCATCCACAAGTGGGGCTAGTTAAAGGGAGTAAATGTCGGCCCACAAGGAAAGAAAAGGAACGTGTTTTTTGTGTTAATTTGTGTTGTAGTGACCCGTCCTAATCCACCTGGACGAAGTCTTCGATAGATGGTCTCATTGTGAGGTTTTGACCTCTATATGCCATGAACGACTCCATGTAACATCTTTTAAATGAGCAAATGCACAGCGAAAGATTTCTTTAATACCTGAGAATAAACATGTTTTAAAAGTGTCAACCAAAAGGTTGGTGAGTTCATAGGTTTATCATAAACAATAAAATTCATCATTTTGATAGACCACAAGATTTAAATACAGTACACTTATCTCGTGTACAAAACCATTTTTTCATAATGCTTAGCAGAGTAGGTTAGTATCCTTTTCTCCCCCGTAGGTTGCCTCACGATTTTTAATAACCGTACACATATCTCGTGCACAAATATAACATACACATAACCTGTGTATAAAAATCATTCTCTCTATACATAACATTCACTTTTCATTCATTGCTTGGCTTGGTAACAGACCTTAACATATAATTCGCATCAATAATATCCCCAAAACAGAACATCTCGTCTGTATAATATATAAACTTCAAAGTACTAAACACCACGCCCACTAGCTCTTCCGTCTAGTGAACATTCTGGGTGGGGGTGTTAAACCCGGTAGCTACCTTTAGGATTCGCGTGAATTAGGGCCATACCCGATTCTAATTCTTACGTTAACAAGCAATAATAATCAGAGAAAATATTCACAACAATTAGTGGCAATTATCACGTCCAACTAATTCAATAATAATCTCCAGAACTTATGTCTGCATAATAATTCATTCGAGGAATGTTTTGCTTGTGTCTATCTCGTCAAACATTTATAAAAGCACCTCAGTCCAAAAATATAGATTTCAAAGGCATTTAATAAAGCAGTTGTAAAAACAACGCATGTATTCTCAGCCCCAAAAATGTAAAGAGTAAAAGGGAGCAAATGAACTCACAATACTGTATTTTGTAGTAAAAATACATATGACGAAACTGAACAATGCAGGGTTGGCCTCGGATTCACGAACCTATATCTATTATATTTATTAAAGCACATAATGATAATCGAACAAGTTATATATGTATATTATTTCAATTGTTATATATTTATATATACTTTTTATAGATGTTTTATATAAGTATTTATCTGATTAAATAATATTTATAATGATAATGAATAAAGTGTTGTATTCTTTTGAAATAATAATAATAATCATATTAATAATAATAATAATAATAATAATAATAATAATAATAATAATAATAATAATAATAATAATAATAATAATAATAATAATAATAATAATAATAATAATAATAATAATTAATAATAATAATAATAATAATAATAAGTAATAATAATAATAATATTAAGTAATAAGTAAACTACCTCAAAGAAGTAGCCCTTAAAAAAAATGCCCAAGTCCGGGTTTGAACCTAGGACCTCTCATTCAACCAACACACCCTTAACCATTAAACCACCACTTATCATATGATTATATTCCTTGATTAATTCCTTTATCTCCTATATGTCTGCTGTCATCTTCCTAAACCAAAATCCCATTTAACCTTTTCATCATCATCATCATCGTCGATTATCGTTATTATCCTAATCCTCACCTTAACATCACAGAGACCAATATCATCATCACTATCCTACGATCATCACATAATGATCATCATTATGCTTCATCTCACCATCATCATATTAATCATTATCATCAATCGACAACTAATAAACCATCATCCTTTCTTTTAACTTCTCGGCCCAAGAAACAAAACAACTACTCACGACCCAAACTAAAAATACGAACCCAATGGTAGTCTAAATCTTAGTCCATGTGAGGAGTTAAATAGCGGTCCAGTTTGTTTACACCATAACCAAATCCTTCTAGGGTTCGTTTCTTTATAAACCCCACTAGCCTATTAGAGCACTAGTTTATATGCATCTGCTAATGGACAGCCGTGATATGTGTTTTAAAAACATAGTGCTCTACAATTTAACTTTACCTCTCATCCTTTTCATTATCTTTCTGTTTACATTATCATAATTGTAACAACCCAAACCAATAACCAACCGATTATGCGAAACAAATTTTTTTTTTTATAACAGTGGAGTGCGCCACGCGCACCAACACAGGGTGCGCGGAGCGCACAGGCCCCAAATCAGTTCTGTCCGGTTTTGCAAATTTTCTAATAAAGATCTACCACTTCCCGAAATAATTAGACGAAACGCTTTTCACAACATGTTCTAATATGAAAAACTCCTACGATTCAAACATAAAATGAGTTTTACAAAACGGGGCCCACATCGGCCATTTTACGAGTTTCGTACCAATCATGAGTTTCGACCACATTAGTTTAATTTACAAACGACACTATGAGCATGGTGTTTGGGGTTAAACTACCAAAGTCTCGGTCAAACTCCAAAAGCTATCACATCCCAAAAGCGTCCCCTAAACAACAAGCGGGATCTCTAATCCAATCGAATGCCCTTACCCTTGTCAACGCCGAAGCCTATAAAAAGATAAACAACGAGAGGATAAGTAAAGCTTAGTGAATGAAATAATTATACATATACATATATAATATACCTACTTGCATACACTTACATACACCGTAATATTCGCTAGTAACAACAATTAGCATACAAACTCCGAGTATAAGCTAATAACCTCCAAATACCGCAACTAGCATAATCATTAGCATATTCACCAAAATAATATATTATGCTATACAACAACACATACACAAGCTATATGGTTAACCATACACACGTCATGGTGCTACCGGCTCCGTGTTTCACACTATACGTAATGCTATGACTCTATCGGCTCCGTGGTTCACGTCACTACGCATTCGAGTCATACTCTTTTATAGTGCTACCGGCTCCATGGTTCACACTTCGGTGTTACCGGCTCCGTGGTTCACACCTAATTTTTATAGTGCTACCGGCTTCGTGTTTCACACTTCGATGCTACCAGCTCCGTGATTCACATCACAACACGTGCACCATGATGCTACCGGCTCCGTGGTTCAGATCATAGTACACTCACATATACTATGGCACTCCCGGTAACAATAAAAGAGAACATGTATATATCAAGGTTATAATAAGGTTGTTTCGAACGAAAGTTGAAATTAACTTGCTGAAGCTGTGACAAAATTTGCTACTTTGGAAAGGGATTGCAAAGTTATTTTCGGTAATAATAACGCTAAAGGAGCTAGCACAGATACGTATTAAACGTTTACTCAGGTTCCGAGAGTTTTTCAGGTGCATATCTATTTGCATAAATCTTTCCTTCTGTGGATGAAGTGCGGTTGGTTCATCCTCTCGATTGAGATGTTTTCAAGAATCATGAAAGGTTTGAACGCAGATTGTTATCGTTGAGATACAAACGAGGTTTAGGATGAAATCAAGTGGCAAACTTGAAGAATTGTTAGTTTCATATGTTATAATCAATATTTTAATTCATTTTAATTGTCCAATGTTTTTAGTCCACAGTCGATAGTCCACAGTTAACAGTCCAATAATTCATATATAGTTTGATATATAATATTCGAATTAATTAATACATATCGTGACCCGTATACATGTCTCAGACTCGATCACAACTCAAAGTATATATATTATTGTAGAATCAACCTCAACCCTGTATAGAGAACTCGATGATTACTGCATATAGAGTGTCTATGGTTATTCCAAATAATATATATAGATGCGTCGATATGATATGTCAAAACCTTGTATGCGTGTCCCGATATTTAAAATGCATAAAATAAATAACAGAAATTAAATGAAGATAAATAAAATTGCGAGAATTAAAATTGCGATAAATAAAATGCGATAAATAAATTGCGATAAATAAATGTAATAAGGAATTAACAGTTAGCTAGGAACAGTTAGCTAGGATTTTGTTAGCGTGGATTCTTAACAAAATTTCTCATAGTTAATTCGTTTGTTTCTAACAAATTTTATTTTGTCCAATGTTTTCTTCATTATGCCGCTTATTGGATTCTGATAGATCAAAATTCAAATATGAAATTGAATGAAAATGGTTATTCTGCAATGAACGGATATGTATATTGGTGGTTGTAAATAGGATAGTAAATGACTGTTGAATTAGATTTGAAAGAATGTACAGTGTACTTATTAATGTGAAATCTAAATATTCCTCGGGTATTACCTACCCGTTAAAATATTTTCACCATTAACACTTTGTACGAAAGAATTTTTAATTACAATATTTATGAAAATATATATACATATATATTTTCTTCAGATATATTCATGGATTTAATGATTTATTGTGATATTAATCTCATTTGATTTACCGTTAGAACTAGAATATATAATCTCTAAACATTGAAGATTACATAATCGTCATGTCGAACGAAGATAAATGATGTAGAACGATTCGTAGAATGATGATTATGCTCGAGGTACATAATGAGATGTTGAGGCGTGTTTTGTTGAAACTTGAGTTGTTGGTGGCACTGGTATTGATGTTGGTGGTATTGTTGGTACCGATGATGTTGCTGAAGCTGATACATTTTGTACCATATTTTCCAAGGCTACAACTCGGGCGCGAAGCTCGTTGACTTCTTCCATTACTCCAGGATGGTTGTCGGTCGGAACGAGTGGATGAATAAGGTTTAGAATTATGAATAGAATATAATCGTGACGAGCTACCCTGGAAATAAATGAGAAAATGGTGTCTCGAACAGGTTAGCCGGTAAGCGCTTCAGGTTCATCGTCAAGAGGACAATGTGGTGGATGGAAAGGATCGTCTTATTCTTGTCTCCAATGATTAAGGAGGCTACGAACCCGTCAGATGAATTGGGGATGGCTGATTGGTTGATTCATTCTGGTGACGCTGCTTCCGGAGCTTAGGTGAACATCCATGTCGGAATAGCTGTCGGGTTTCGAAGAACTTGCACTAATGACGAGTTCCATTTCCTACGATTGAGTAAAGGATTTTTTGATAGGAAATGATTTCCCGGCCATCGGATGGTATTCCAATTACATAGAATATATATATATATATATATATATATATATATATATATATATATATATATATATATATATATATATATATATATATATATATATATATATATATATATATATAGAACAAAAGATTTCGTGGATTACAGAGGAATTCACGGATTATGTCAGGCAAAGTTTACAGTAACAGATACGCTAAGATATGAATTTTGTCTATACACTGTTCATGCAATTAATGCAGTAACATGTGTCTAGACTAAGAATGATAAGCAGGTAATTTCCTAAGGATGATAAGTAAGTAATTTTCGACACGAAATGATAAGCAAAACTTTTGACATGCAGACACGGTCGAAGTTCAGACTCACTAATGCATCTAAACAACTATCAGTTAGACACACTAATGCAAGACCTGGTTCGCTAAGACCACCGCTCTGATACCAACTCTAACGAACCGTCCTAATCCATCTGAACGAATACATTACGTTTGGTTACATCGCGAGGTACTTGACCTCTATATGATACATTTTACAAACATTGCATTCGTTTTTAAAAGACAAACTTTCATTATATCAAAAGTTGACGGCATGCATACCATTTCCTAATATATCCAATTATGAATGACTTGATAATAATCTTAATGAACTCAATGACTCGAATGCAACGTCTTTTGAAATATGTCATGAATGACTCCAAGTAATATCTCTAAAATGAGTAAATGCACAGCGGAAGATTTCTTTCGTACCTGAGAATAAACATGCTTTCAAGTGTCAACCAAAAGGCTGGTGAGTTCATTAGTTTATCATAATCAATCATTTTCATCATTTTAATAGACCACAAGATTTTCATTTCCATTTCTCATAAATATACGTCCCATGCATAGAGACAAAAATCATTCATATGGATTGAACACCAGGTAACCGACATTAACAAGATGCATATAAGAATATCCCCATCATTCCAGGACATCCATCGAACATGATATAAAAACTCGAAGTACTAAAGCATCCGCTACAACTGATGGGGTTTGTTAGGCCCAATAGATCTATCTTTAGGACTCGCGTCAATTAGTAGACTGGTTTACTAATTCTTAGGCTACCAAGCAAACAAGGGCATATTCGGCTTCGATCATTCAACCATATAATGTAGTTTCAATTACTTGTGTCTATTTCGTAAAACATTTATAAAAGCAGCGCATGTATTCTAAGTCCTAAAAATATATATATATTGCAAAAGCATTTAAAAAGGGAGTAATGAAACTCACAATACTGTATTTTATAGTAAAAATACATATGACGATATTGAACAATGCAGGGTTGGCCTCGGATTCACGAACCTATATCATTTGTATATATATTAAAACATATACTTGAAATCAAACAAATAAATATATTATTATTAGTGGTATAATTTTTATTTTATTAATTTATATGTTTCATTATTGCTGTATATATAAAAATATAACTTTTGTTATGTTATATGTGTCAAATATTTTTACATGTATATATTCTATTTGTCTGTTAAAATAATAATTATATTAATACTAAAATATTATTAATAGTGATTAAAATAATGATAATGCTAATACTAGTGTTAATAATAATGATAATAATATAAATGATAGTTTTTAAAAAAAATAACAGTTGTCTTTAATAAAATGAAAAGTTTAATGATAATGATAATGAAAATAATAATTTTGATAATAGTACATAATACTTAATGATAATAATTATTATAACAATCTTATTACAAATGATAATCTTGATAATAATACTTTTGTTAATAATAATAATATTAAGTCTACAATGATACTAATACTAATATTAACCATAGTAATAATAGTTTGTATTATTTTTATGATAACCATAGTAATGATAGTCATAATCATAATCATAATAATACTTATATTGATATGAATAATACTATTAATAATACTTAATGATGTTACTTAATAGTAAAATGATAATAATAATAATCATATTATTACTAATACCTTATAATGATAATTGAATATTACTACTTATATTAGTAATTTTATTAACAATAACAACTATAATACTAATATTAATAACAACAACAATAATAATCATAATAACAATCATATTAATAACATTAATAATAATAATTAATATTAATAAGTAATGATAATAATAATAATAATTAAAAATATAAAGACTACCTTAAAGGAATGGATTTCTAAAAAAATAATAATAGCCCATGTCCGGGCTCGAACCCCCGACCTCTCGCTTATCATAAACACCGCTTAACCATGGAACCATTTCTGTTTATCTGAATATATACTCAACCTATACCTATATATTAAATTTTAATTTTTTGTATTCATCATCTTCTTCTAAAAATCAAACAACCCGTGACCCCCTAATCATACAGAAAGTTGTGATTTGAATTTAGGAATTTCCAACAGAGCCTATTCGAGCAATATATGTCTCTGAATTACATGAAAACGAAAAAAGAAGAAAAAAAATGCTGCAACTGCAGCTTAAGGTTTTCAAAAGAAAAGAATTTTTTATTTTTCGTTTTAGAAGAGTTATATAGGGTAAGTGTGTCGATGTTCATACATAGACAAGAAAAAAAAATAACAAAGTGGAAAGGGATTGCTAACAAATTCGATTGTGTTGTACTGGAAAGATTTGGACTGATAATAATTTAGAGACAAATGACAAAAATATAAACAGATGGATGGTTACATTCAACTAAATTCAGATTCCCTTTTCTGATTTTTTTATAATATATATATATTATTAATTATTATATATATAATTATATTAATAATAATAATAATGCTAATAATAATAATCAATATATATTAATAATAATCAATACAACTCTTAACAAAATGATAATAATAGTATTTCTTAATGATAAAGATAATTATAATGATATAAATAATATTATTAATGATAAGAATAATAATTCGTATTATTAAATAATAAAAAATGATAATTTATAATAATAATAATAATAATTCTTATTGAAAATGGTAATAATAATATTTAAT
Source organism: Rutidosis leptorrhynchoides (assembly GCF_046630445.1). Taxonomy (NCBI): domain Eukaryota; kingdom Viridiplantae; phylum Streptophyta; class Magnoliopsida; order Asterales; family Asteraceae; genus Rutidosis; species Rutidosis leptorrhynchoides. The sequence goes on from NC_092336.1 coordinate 281,391,473, forward strand.
AATATTAATAATATTAATCATATAACTAAAATTATAACTTTACTACTAATTATAATAATAATGATATTGACAAATCAAATGTATCAATTTTCAGTATTATAACTTTAATAATATTGATATTAATAACAATAATGAATGTAATAATAATAATCATATAATAATTATAATTAAACTTGCAATAACATTTAATATATTTATATTAAAATTTTATATCATATATCATATAAATACATCTATTGAATTTTTAATTTTTATACATTTCATAAATATTCCAACATAATAGTTATTAGTAGAAATCCTTTATAGCTATATAGATTTATAATAATTTCATATATCTATTTATATCTATTTATAACAACTTAATTATTTTGTTTATTACTTTAAACTTTTAATTCCAATTGATAAATGGTTATTTTTATTTATTCAAAAATGTTACATATACTTATATTTATATATATTTACATTTTTATTTACACAATTGTTCGTGAATCATCTGGGAATAGTCAGGTCAAATGATTTTCATTAAAATAGTTCAAAATTTTGAGACTCAACATTACAAACTTTGCTTATCGTTTCGAAATCATATAAAGATTTAAGTTTAAATTTGGTCGGAAATTTTCGGGTCATCATAGAAGATTTCTTTAATACCTGAGAATAAACATGTTTTAAAAGTGTCAACCAAAAGGTTGGTGAGTTCATAGGTTTATCATAAACAATAAAATTCATCATTTTGATAGACCACAAGATTTAAATACAGTACACCTATCTCGTGTACAAAACCATTTTTTTCATAATGCTTAGCAGAGTAGGTTCGTTCCCTTTTCTCCCCCGTAGGTTGCCTCGCGATTTTTAATAACCGTACACATATCTCGTGCACAAAAATAACATACACATAACCTGTGTATAAAAATCATTCTCTCGATACATAACATTCACTTTTCATTCATTGCTTGGCTTGGTAACCGACCTTAACATATAATGCGCATCAATAATATCCTCAAAACAGAACATCTCGTCTGTTTAATATATAAACTTCGAAGTACTAAACACCACGCCCACTAGCTCTTCCGTCTAGTGAACATTCTGGGTGGGGGTGTTAAACCCGGTAGCTACCTTTAGGATTCTCGTGAATTAGGGCTATACCCGATTCTAATTCTTAGGTTACCAAGCAATAATAATCAGGGAAAAATATTCACAACAATTAGTGGCAATTATCACGTCCAACTAATTCAATAATAATCTACAGAACTTCTGTCTGCATAATAATTCATTCGAGGAATGTTTTGCTTGTGTCTATCTCGTCAAACATTTATTAAAGCATCTCAGTCCAAAAATATTGATTTCAAAGGCATTTAATAAAGCAGTTGTAAAAACAGCGCATGTATTCTCAGTCCCAAAAATGTAAATAGTAAAAGGGAGCAAATGAACTCACAATACTCTATTTTGTAGTAAAAATACATATGACAAAACTGAACAATGCAGGGTTGGCCTCGGATTCACGAACCTATATCAATTATATTTATTAAAGCACATAATCATAATCGAACAAGTTATATATGTATATTATTTCAATTGTTATATATTTATATATACTTTTTATAGATGTTTTATATAAGTATTTATCTGATAAAATAATATTTATAATGATAATGAATAAAGTGTTGTATTCTTTTGAAATAATAATAATAATAATCATATTAATAATAATAATAATAATAATAATAATAATAATAATAATAATAATAATTAATAATAATAATAATAAGTAATAATAATAATAATAATAATAATAATAATAATAATAATAATAATAATAATAATAATAATAATAATAATAATAATAATAATAATAATAATAATAATAATAATAAGTAATAAGTAAACTACCTCAAAGAAGTAGCCCTTAAAAAAAATGCCCAAGTCCGGGTTTGAACCTAGGACCTCTCATTCAACCAACACACCCTTAACCATTGAACCACCACTTATATTCCCAAATTAATTCCTTTATCTCCTATATGTCTGCGGTCATCTTCCTAAACCAAAATCCCATTTAACCTTTTCATCATTATCATCATCATCGATTATCGTTATTATCCTAATCCTCACCTTAACATCACAGAGATCAATATCATCATCACTATCCTACGATCATCACATAATGATCATCATTATGCTTCATCTCACCATCATCATATTAATCATTATCACCAATCGACAACTAATAAACCATCATCCTTTCTTTTAACTTCTCGGCTCAAGAAACAAAACAACTACTCACGGCCCAAACTAAAAATATGAACCCAATGGTAGTCTAAATTTTAGTCCATGTGAGGAGTTAAATAGCGGTCCAGTTTGTTTACACCATAACCGAATCCTTCTAGGGTTCGTTTCTTTATAGACCCCACTAGCCTATTAGAGCACTAGTTTATATGCATCTACTAATGGACAACCGTGATATGTGTTTTAAAAACATAGTGCTCGACAATTTAACTTTACCTCTCATCCTTTTCATTATCTTTCTCTTTTCATTATCATAATCGTGCCACATGAAATATCATTATCGAAACAATTTGGCAAGTGGGAAAAAATTGTCGGTTCATGTTTTGAATTTGGTGGAGGCCAAGCTGCAAGACAAATAAAAGGGATTCACTTTATTTGATAATGTTTGAATGACTTTTTAAATGGTGAGCTGGAAGCAATTGAGATTATTGGATACTCCATCCATTCCTCCAAAAACAATACGTGTAAACCCAACATCAAATGGTAATCGAATAGCAGTTTTTAAATAAGTCAAAATAAGAAAGTATAGTGTCTGCTGGTGTCATATTGTCTCAAACCAAAATTTAAGTGAACAAGAGATTTAGTGGGGGTGGGGTTCGATTGAGACTCATAAATATGTGTAACGACCTGACTTCGCTTTTTCCAAAAACACACTAAAAAAAAAATTCTGGTGCAGCACTTCTGGACGGCGTCCTGATATCTGGACGGCGTCCAGCAATGAAGGCTTGGATAGCGTCCAGCCTTTTTGGACGGCGTCCAATTGGGCTAAAAAGTTCTGATCAGTTTTTCATTTCACGTGAACAAAAAACTCGCTTCCCGACACTTTCCAACGAAACAAATTATCACAACATATCAATATAAGTAAAACTAATAGATTTGCAACATCGAAACGAGTTTTACAAAACGGGGCCCACAACGGCCATTTTACGAGTTTCGTACAAATCAAGAGTTTCGACCACGTTAGTTTAATTTCCAAACGACACTATGAGCATGGTGTTTGGGGGTTAAACTACCCAAGCCTCGTGTGACGACCCAGAAATTTCCGACTAAATTTAAACTTTATCTTTATATTATTCTGACACGATAAGCAATGCTTGTTAAGTTAAATCTCAAGGATTTAAACTATGTTTATACATTCATTTAAACCTCAACCAAATTCCAATGATTCACGAACCATTAAATGAACATATATGAATATGTATGTATATGTGTATATGTTATAAATTGAAAATGTCAACAAAGTATTTAAAAGTATAATGCTTTATATGAACGTAATTGTTTCAATATGATTATCGACGAAATTAAAAAAAAAATATTAAATGATTGAATTATCAGAAACATTGAATTATGATTACAAGTCTCTGTTGAGAGGTCCACTATGATTTGAGAAATATATTCCTCTTAACGATATTCGGAATAATTTGTAAAGCTATTTATAAATAAAAATAAAAAGTGTCATTTACGAAAGTTAGACAAAAGCTAGTGGAGAATTGGTTTCCATAATATTCTATTAATCTATTTTCAAACGTACAAAAACGTTTTCAGTTTAAAAAGAACTTTATTATTAAAACGTATATAACTTTTATAAATATCTAGAATCACTTTTGACAACTCATTACTTAACCAGTATAATAAATATAACGATATTTATATTTTATTTCATTAAATATATATAACGATTTAAATTAATATTATATATATTTATACGCGTATTATACATACATAGTTTTTATACTTTTACTATACTTTAACTTTACCTTTACTTTACTTTTACTTTACTTTAACTTTAATAATTCACTTTAATAATTCATACTTTAATAATTCACTTTAATAATTCATACTTTAATAATTCACTTTAATAATTCATACTTTAATAATTCAAAAATCTATTATAAATAGAATTCAATAGGTTTCATTATTTCATAGAAACTTGAAAATATATTTCTCTAAACTCTCTCAATCGATTTACATATATATATATATATTTGCTCTGTATTATTTCAAGATATTATTAGTATACATAAAATATTACGACGGAGTGATGTCCGAGTGATTTCAAAATAGTTTTTTGAATGAATCGAAGCTAAGGAAATTATGGGTTATAGCTATGGAGGTAATGGGTATGGTTCATGGGTATGCTCGTGAGGTCAATCTAGTATTTATCATCTCCGTTACGTCTACGTACTTTTCTACAATATTGAATCTCAATATTGATACGTGAGCACTCATAACTTAACTTTTATATATCAATAGTGTATCCCTGACTAGTGCTCGAGTATATAGGATTATGCATGCTTGTACATTCGATATTGTCCTTAGATAGGTTTGTTGAATCCTGAATTAGATACATATGCTACTGAGATAGGGTATATGATATGCATGTCATTGGAAAGCTAGCGAAAAATTAAGAACTTTTCATTTAGATATCGAATGGTTTCGATGAACGGATTTGAAGTTATAGTCAACTGAATTTTAGTATTATTGTTAAAATGATTATTATTACTATCGTCGTTATTATTTTAATAGAAATATCATTGTTATTATAAAATATCATTATTACTATTATGTTAGTATTATCATTTTATCATAATAACATTTTTAGTAAATATAAATATTGTTATTTTTTTATAGAATAATAATAATTATTATTACAAAATAATACAACTTTTACTTATTATTATGATGATCAATATTATTTTATCAAATAAATAGGGGATACAAAGATATTTTTCACCACGCGTAATATAATTACATTAATAATACTTACCACTATAGTTTTAAGATATTAAGTGAACTTTATAAATTTTACTACTTAAGATATATAAAAGTATATTTTATCATATATAAACGTTAATATAAATTTTTATTAATAAATGACTTTTATTATTATAAAATCTAATAAATATATTTAAATATATAAAACGACTATAGTTAAGTTATATAATAAACACGTATAAATTTTAGAAGTCATTTTGGGTCATGTTGACTTTTGCATATTAGTCTCGAGCATTAGGATTGTGGTACACTATGACTTGACCAAAAATTGTTAGACAAATATTGACCAACATATAAATATATATAATTAATATAGGTTCGTGAATCCGAGGCTAACCTTGCACTTGTTAAATGACGTTATATGTATTTTTACTACGAAATACAGTATGGTGAATTTCATTTGCTCCATTTTTAATTGCTTTTGCAATATATATTTTTGGGCTGAGAATACATGCGATGTTTTATAAAAGTTTTACGAAATAGGCACATTAATTTAAAAAGGAAGAACATAGCTTACAGTGGTGATTAATCGCGTAGCGTTACACGGACAGAGTTCTGACTTAAAACCCGTAAATTAATTGTACCATAACTAAAACTAAATCATTATTATTAAATTTAAAAGTAAAATTAAAATTATAATGTATATATTACATATACGTTTACATATATATAGAGAGAGAGAGATTTTGATTGATAAAAGGATGATTCATTTCATCGAATAACAATGCCTTTTATAGGCAAAATATCAATTTGAATTTTCACTTACGACCCCTGAACTATGCTCAATTAACAACTTTTTATTATTTAATATTATTCTTATTATGAATTATTTAAATATTATATTTTATTCTTGTGCATAGTTGGCTCGTAATTTTTAGTCCGTTGCGTCGAGCGTTGAGAGTTGACTCATGTCCTGGTTCCGGATTTTCGAACGCCCTTTCGTACTATTTTATATCGTGTACTTTGTGTTTTGCGTCTTGTACTCTTGTCATTTTTAGACGTTCTTCATCAATAATTTGAACCTTTTTAATTGTATCTTGTACTTTTAAGCTTTTTGGACCTTTGTGTCTTCAATTCGTCATTTTCGCCTTTTGTCTTCGCACTTATTTAATATAAACGAATATTACTTGAAAATGGAACAATTGCAACTATAATCTTGTCTTTCTTGGGGAATAATGCTATGAAATATATGTTCCTTTTTAGCCTTATCAATATCCCCACACTTGAGCGTTGCTTGTCCTCAAGCAATACAGTCTTGAAATATAATACATCACACGAATCACTTCTTTATTCTTCACACTTTATACATCAGTGATTTTGATAGAGCGGTATAAACAATGATAGTAACGATAGAACCATGGTTAAAGGTGGTTGTGCCATCCACAGTTGCCTTGGGTTTAGGTCAACGACACTTGCAATCAAATAGCCGATTTACTTTCGGTTTCCAAAGCAAAGTGCACATTTGAAAGGCGGTTTACAGTCCCACATGACTTATGAAAATTTAGATCCGTAAAGAAATTGGATCTTTATGAAAACATTTGATCTTTTGAAAATTCAAGCTAGATTTTACCCTAGACAAGTTTTCTGATTTGACCCACTATCGGTGTTGCAAAATATGTTTGTGGATCAATATTTTGGCTAAAACTTTTAGGTTCGTGTAATCCACTGCTATCCCGGTATCGGAAAGCACACATTCAATTTACTTGTTCCGTATATTACCTTTCGGTAAACTACCGTCCGGTTGTAAAGGAAAGTGATGAACAAGAAACTGTTAGGGCAATGTCCTGTGACATGCAGATGATTATGGTCTTTTTAACGTGTCGGATGCTAGAACTATCCTTGGTAGGAGCAATAGTAAAGATCATCCTTTGATTTTTCGGTCTGGCACAAGGTCCTGTCTTCGACCATGCTATGCAACCACCGTTCTTACGGTTGACACCCGATTTAGTTCAGGTGACCTAATGAATTCCAGGTGAATTCCTAGGATTTTACGTTCAATGGTAATGAACGCATTGAAAATGGGTTTTCAGAAAACAAATCGGTTTGTAATTTTGATCAAAATATTTTCTCGTTCAAGCTCGAGTTTAGATATCATCGAATTCCATGAGTTTGAATTCTCAATCTTTAAGGTCAATCTCAAGGATTGAGTAATATCAGGCTTAAAAGCTGATTTTTAATCTTTAAGGAGATTATCCTTTCTGGGGATCTGATTCATTAGTCTTATCAAGCTAATTTGCACGGTGCCCCCCATTGTGCGAGATAAATCCTTCTCATGGTTAGGATAAATCTGACCACTTGGCGACCCTGTTTGATGCTGAGGTCCGTGGATTTCCTGCTGATTTTAGAGATGACTTTTCTAGATTTTTCGTCAACCTACAGCTGGTCTGGACGACAACTTCTTGACCTAAATCAAGAAGCGCGTGTCTTTTTCGGAAGACTTTACTTCCTTTTAATGATGGAATTGATTCATCGTGTAGATCCATCTTTCTTTCAAATATATTACAGTAAACCGGGTAAAACAGTTAATTTAGTCCAAAACAAAAACACCTGCAATAACTTTACAGAAACATGTGATAGATAGTTTTTAATTGAATAACTTGGTACATTCTCCCCACACTTAGTTTCTTTCTTTGCCTTTTTATTCTTCTTTATTCCATGAATTCAAGAGTTTTGGGTGGTTTCTAAATTTATGTCCTTTTTGAGGTAACGATAATTTCGGCATTAACACCTAGTTTTATCGTTCATAAATATGTATAAACAAACATGATTTTGAGTTCATTTAGTTGAAATTTTTTCAAATTTTCACAAAATTTGGCAAATAAACCAAGTGTAAACCCGAGAGAATTTATAACCCTTCCCCACACTTAAGATCATGCAATGCCCTCATTTGCATGAAATCAGACTATAATTATAAATTCATGAGGGTGATTAGTGTAGAAAAGTGATTAGAAATACCGAGTTCGCAATCATATTGTTGTTATTTCACATTTGATCTTTCGCGTCTTGTTGTCAAAATTAGTACCTTTTGCTGAACTTAATGACAGTCTTTGAAAGTGCGCTGTTTTACCCTGTTTTGTATATAATAAAATACAAACATATATATATATACATATTTTTGAAGTTTGGTATATAACCCCACGTTCAAAAAATTATAAAATATAATATTTTTTTCGGCATACTTTATATCAATAAAATTAAAAATAATGATAACAAAATTTGTCGTCCCGCCCTCGGGTAAAGCAATTTCGGCTCAACGACCTAGTCTTCAACTCACGACGAATTTTAAAAATCATATTTTTAACTTAATGAAATAAAGTAAATTTTTGATTTTAAAAACATAAATTAAAATGCATATTAATTTCATATAAAACCTAAAAAACAAAAAAAATTCAGAATGGAGGGAGAAAACTAGTTCTTTAGTGTCTGCTAGCGGAAAAGACCAATCGGATTCCATTCTCGGAACTACACGAGAATAGAACAACTAACTCTAGATAGCATTCTCTTTTTAAAACACTTGAATCTCCCCACACTTAGGTAGTTGTGGTGTCTTCATTGTCAATTTCTTTTGGTCCATAATCAACTTGCATATCTGTGACTTTTTCTTTAAGCCAGTGCCCGGCTTCTTCCGTAATATCCCAAAATTCAACTAGCTTCGCCTTTTCTTTAGGCGACAGATTGGATACTAACCGGTTACATAACTTAAAGTTCCCCTTACTTTTAGCATCAATAACCCGTTTAAAAAGTTTCTTCATTGAACTGTTAATAACGGGGTCATTTAATTTCGTATCAACAATGGGGTTCCTTGTTATCAAGTTATCATTAGGTGTTACTTCATTTTCCCCACACTTAGGCGTTTTATTATTGCTAAGCACTACCGTTGGAGTTGGTAAAACAACATGGTTCTTACCAATCATTTTTGCTGGTTCAACGGTTTTGGTTGGTGGAGATTTAGACTTTCGAATCATAAAGGTGATCGATTTTTCATCATTACTAAGTGTCATTCTACTATTTCTTACATCAAATAACGCCCCGGTGGACGCTAAGAATGGTCGACCTAAAATTAGAGGAATGTTTGGGTCCTCTTCTATGTCAATGACAATGAATTCGACTAGAAAGGTTAAATTACCTACTTGAATGGGTAGGTTGTTAGCAATTCCAACTGGGTGCTTAATGGTTTGATCAAGGAGTCGAACACTCATATCTGTTGGACTTAACTTACCTACACCTAATCTCTTATATAAGGAAAGAGGCATAACACTCACACTTGCACCTAAATCTGCCAGTGCATCATACATGACACAATCACTAAGTAGACAAGGAATAATAAATTCACCCGGATCACCTACCCTAGGTGGAGGTTTTGGTGGAACTGTATTCATCGGGTTTACTTCTACGGTTTTTGTTTCTTGTACTTCCTTATTCTTTTTCTTCTTCTTCTTTCCAGAGGTATCACAATCTTTATTACCTATCACTTGCTCATACTCAACTCCTTTTATTGGAAACGGGATGGGTGGTTTATATGGTTCCACCACTGGCTTTACATACTCGGGTGGTGGTGGTGTTGTAAATTCTTCATTGTTACTCTCATCTAAAACCTTCCCATCTTCTGGAGCTGGTTTTTCAGAATTTGTTGAAACCATATTAACATTCTCATTTCGAGGATTTACTTCAGTATTACTCGGTAGCTTTCCTTGTTCCCTCTCACTCATCATGCTAGCAAGAGTACCAACATGTTTTTCTAGATTCAAAATAGAAGCTTGTTGAGTTCTTAATGACTGATCAAACCTTTCGTTTGTTTGAGTTTGAGATGTAATAAATTGTGTTTGAGATTCAACTAGCTTTGCCATTATTTCTTCTAGATTTGGCTTTTTCTCTTCGGTTTGTTGTGGTGGTTTATACAAGCCATGTCTTTGTAGATTGAAAGTGTTGTTTTGAGTTGGTTGGTTATTCGAACCTTGTTGGTTATACGAGTTGTTGTTGGGTCCATTTGGATTGTAAAGAATGTTTTGATTTCGATTGAAGTTTATCCTTGGCGGTTGATAATTATTTTGATAATTACTTCCCGTCCTTTGGTTCATATAGGAAACATTCTCTCGTTGTTCCATCGTTGGTTCAATGTGACAATCTTTCAATAAGTGTGGTCCACCGCATTGCTCACAACTGATTCGTATTGCGTGAATATCTTTATTCATCTTTTCCATTCGTCTTTCGAAAGCATCTATTTTTGCGGAAACGGAATCAAAGTCATGGCTAGAATTGGCTCTAGCCACTTTAGATGATCGAAAGATATCTTTTTCTTGATGCCACTCATGTGAGTGGGAGGCTGTGCTATCAATGATCTTGTAAGCTTCAGTTGCGGTTTTCTTCATAATGGAACCACCAGCTGTTATGTCGATGTCTTTTCGTGTAGCAACGTTGACACCTTGATAGAATATTTGTACTATATGATAAGTGTCTAAACCGTGTTGAGGACATCCTCTCAACATCCTTCCGAATCTTGTCCACGCCTCATATAATGTTTCATTTGGCTTTTGTGTGAACGTAACAATTTCTTCTTGAAGTCTCACGGCTTTAGATGCCGGAAAGAATTGTTTAAGAAAATTTTCAACTAAAACATCCCATGTATCAATCGCCCCTTCAGGTAACGATTCTAACCAATCTTTGGCTTCTCCCTTTAAAGTCCAGGGAAACCACATGAGATAGATCTGTTCATCCTCAACTTCTCGGATTTTGAATAGTGTACAGATCCTATTAAACGTACGAAGATGTTCGTTTGGATCTTCCTTCGGCGCACCACTATATTGGCACTGATTAGTAACCATGTGTAGGATTTGTCCTTTGATTTCATAATCTGGTGCATTAATATCTGGCTTAACAATGGCGTGACCTTGGCCCGTGCGTGTAGCTCTCATTCGATCTTCCATACTTAGAGGTTCCGTTACTTCCATAATTGAATTTGTTGAATACGAATCACTAGAGGATTCTGATTTAACGGTTTGTGGTTCAGGAGGAATAATTAGTGGATCAGGATCTCGGAATTGTCCTTGAATATGCTCCGGGTTCTTAATTGTGAAGTCGGGTTCAAAAGATGGATTATCGGAAATTTGAGTTGGAGTTCTTGTTCGACTAGATGACGATTCTAAAGAAAAATCAACGGCGACAATATTTGCTAGATGTCTTGATCGAGTTACAGGCGGTGATCGTATGACAGGCGGTGAACGTCTTGCTCGGTGCATTCACAGAATATCCTATTAGTTATAAAAATAATAAGAAAAACTTAAATAAGCTATCCAATTAATAGACTTTTCTGATTTTTGCCCACGTTTTGAATAGCCAAAAGATGTAGCAGGTAGCCAGGACCCTTTAAATCGGAAGCCCACAACTAGCCACTAACAAATCCAACTATTACTACGAACCAGAAAAATGTCAACGTCTATTAATTTAACCGCTTAAATAATTTTTCTTTCCGTTTTAAGATTTAGATAAGAAATAGAGAAAATTCTAAGTCCTAAAAACTAGAGCGTCGAGAAATAAGAAAGAAAAAGATTGCGCGACGAAAAACGTCGAAAAATAAAAAGGTCGAAAAATAGGCGTCGAAAAATAAAAATAAGAAAGTAGCGCGAAAAACGGCGTCGCAAAATTCTAAAGCACCTAAATCTTAGTCTAAGGAATAAGCACTTAAGGGATTTTACGGCAAAGCCTAAAAATCTAAAAGTATAAAAATGGGAAATGATATTTCCACAGGCACTTTTTATAAATCCACTAAAATTTCAGCACATTTCCTAAAATACCCTTACCCTTATGTCATTATATTATTTAAATAATATTTATTTATTTCTTCCTTTTTCTCGTTAGTTTAATTACCTGGTCAAATTTCATTTTCCACATGTTTGTCTCTACCTTCTTAATTCAACTTCTTCAAATTCTGTCTATCACGTTTCTACTAATTTTTTTATATTTCCTTTTTTATGGACTCAAAAAAAAAAAAACTATCAGGTATGAATCATATTTTTTTATTTCTCAACTTATTTGAAACACAAACCCCTGAGATATCCTAACAGGAGATTATATATGATTTTTAGATGGGAATTATAATTATATTATATTCACATAAGAAAAAAAATGATCAATGCTTTAGATGATGGTGGTGGAGCACAAATGATAATGCTAAAAACGAACATATATTTCATAGCATTATTCCTCAAGAAAGACAAGCTTTTAGTTGCAATTGTTCTATTTACAAGTGATATTCGTTTAAATAATAAAAGGTGAAGACAAAAGACAGATTCGACGAATTGAAGACGCAAACGACCAAAAAGCTCAAAAGTACAAAAGACAATCAAAAAGGTTCCAAATATTGATAAGAAACGTCTCGAAATCACAAGAGTACAAGATTCAAAACGCAAAGTACAAGATATTAAATTGTACGCAAGGACGTTCGAAAATCCGGAACCGGGACTAGAGTCAACTCTTAACGCTCGACGCAACGGACTAAAAATTACAAGTTAACTATGTATATAAATATAATATAATATATAATTAATTATATTAATTATATATATATTATATATATATATTAAAAACCGTCGGCAGCCAGAAACTCCAAGGGTGTGAAATGAAAATACCTCTCCGCGACTCGCGGAGTTTGAAGGCTATTTGGCCGCGAGTCGCGGAGCCCCAAAAATCATTCCTGGCTATAAATCAACCCGAATTCTGATCAAAATAATCATCATTTTTTTCTTCTCTTCATACGAAGTAATATATTTATATTTATAATTTATATTTTAATTTTAATTATAATTCTAATAATAAGGGTATGTTAGCGAATGTTGTAAGGGTGTAAGTCGAAATTCTGTCCGTGTAACGCTACGCTATTTTTAATCATTGTAAGTTATGTTCAACCTTTTTATATTAATGTCTCGTAGCTAAGTTATTATTATGCTTATTTAAAACGAAGTAATCATGATGTTGGGCTAATTACTAAAATTGGGTAATTGGGCTTTGTACCATAATTGGGGTTTGGACAAAAGAACGACACTTGTGGAAACTAGACTATGGGCTATTAATGGGCTTTATATTTGTTTAACTAAATGAAAGTTTGTTAATGTTAATATAAAGATTTACAATTGGGCGTCCCTATAAATTACCATATACACTCGATCGGACACGATGGGCGGGGTATTTATATGTACGAATAATCGTTCATTTAACCGGACACGGGAATGGATTAATAGCCACTAGAATAATTAAAACAGGGGTGAAATTACATTCAAGGGTAATTGGTGTAATTGTTAACAAAGTAGTAAAACCTTGGTTTACACGCAGTCGATAACCTGGTGTATTCATTAAACAAAGTATTAAAACCTTGTTACAATTCGAATCCCCAATTAGTTGGAATATTTATCTTCGGGTATAATAATAATTTGACAAGGACACTTGCAATTTATATTTATGACTGATGGACTGTTATGGACAAAAACCAGACGGACATATTGAATAATCCAGGACAAAGGACAATTAACCCATGGGCATAAAACTAAAATCAACACGTCAAACATCATGATTACGGAAGTTTAAATAAGCATAATTCTTTTATTTTATATTTAATTTCCTTTATTTTATATTTAATTGCACTTCTAATTATTGCACTTTTATTTATTGTTATTTTATTTAATCGCACTTTTAATTATCGTACTTTTAATTATCGCAATTTTATTTTATCGCATTTTTATTCGCAATTTCATTATCGTTATTTACTTTACGCTTTAATTTAAGTCTTGTATTTATTTTATATTTTACATTAGGTTTTAACTGCGACTAAAGTTTTAAAATCGACAAACCGGTCATTAAACGGTAAAAACCCCCCTTTATAATAATAATATTATTTATATATATATATTTGTATTTTTATAAAAGTAAACTAATATAGCGTTGAGCTTTGCTTAAAGATTTCCCTGTGGAACGAACCGGACTTACTAAAAACTACACTACTGTACGATTAGGTACACTGCCTATAAGTGTTGTAGCAAGGTTTAAGTATATCCATTCTATAAATAAATAAATATCTTGTGTAAAATTGTATCGTATTTAATAGTATTTTCCTAGTAAAATATAAGCTATTTTGTATACACCTCGTTCGACATCAAGTATTTTTGGCGCCGCTGCCGGGGAATTACTCTTAAAAGCCGGAAGCGCAACGCTAATAAAAAAAAAAAAAAAGATTTTTATCTACTTTTATTAAAAGTCGTTTTTGTAAAAATTACGTTTTAATTATTCAAAAATATAAAAAGAAAAACAAAAATATAAGTATTTTTAGGATTTTGTTAAATATTTAAGTTTTATAAGTTTCTTTATCTTTATTTTAATTTATAAAAATATAAATTTTATTAAAAATCGTTTATTTAAACTAAAAACAGAAAAAAAGAAAATAAAAAAAAAAAAAAAAATAAAGAAAAACGCGTAAAAAGTGAAACCTGTCAACTGTTTTTCTGAACCCCGCGACTCGCGGGGTTTTCCTCTTTATTTGCCGCGACTCGCGGAGGTCTTCTGACACACGGACAAAACCCTAAAGTTGCATTAATTACGGAGTTTTAATTTATTATTATTATTATTTAACTTAATTATTATTATTATTATTATTAATTTTAGTTTTATTTTTACTTTTTACTTTATATATGTATTTTGTTTAATTAGTTTTATTAAAATTGTAAAATTAGTAGTTTTTATTAAATAAATAATATAAAAATAATATTTTTTATAAAAATTGTACTTTTTACAACTTTTTGTATATTTTTATATTTTGTACCTTTTTAATCGTTGTAGCATAATATTTGTATTTTTTAGCTCATAATTAATTTTAAACTTAGTTTTTGCTATAGTTATTTTTACTCCTAGATTTTTAGGCTTTGCCGTAGAATTCCTTAAGTGCTTTTTCTTTAGACTAAGATTTAGGTGCTTTAGAATTTTGCGACGCCTTTTTAAGTTTTAGTTTCTTTTTAAGTTATTTCCATTTGGGATTTAGTTTTTCTTGTAAGCTTTAATATTTTTAGACCTTTTACTATGTATCAATTATCATTCCAATTAGTAATTTCAATTTGCGATTATAATTTTAAGTTAGTTGTAGTAATAAGGTTAAATTAATTAAGTATTTTTAAGTTTTTATAAGTTTCTTTTATTTTTCCGTCACCTTTTATTTTTCAATCATTTTTCTTTTTCGACCTTTTGCGACGAACTCTTTTTCTCTCTTATTTCTCGCTATTTTAGTTTTAGGACTTAGATTTTTTTTCTACTTCTTATCTAAATTTCTTAAAATTACGAAAATTTATTTTAAGTGGTTAAATTGATAGACATCAAAATTTTCTGGTTCGTAGTAATAGTTGGATTTGTACGTGGACCGGGTTATTGGAGCCAAACAGTCCTCAATTATATTGAGACCAAACGAATCCTGCCCCTCTGCTGCATCTTTTGGCTATTCGAAACGTGGGCAAAATCAGAAAAGTCTATTGATTGGATAACTTATTATAATTTTTCTTTCCTTTTAAAAAACTAATAGGATATTCTGTGAATGCACCGAGCAAGACGTTCATCACCTTTTGTACGTTCACCACCTGTAACTCGATCAAGACATCGTTTAACAAATATAACCGCCGTTGATTTTTCTTTAGAATCGTCATCCAGTCGACCAAGTACTTCAGTTCAAATTTCCGATAATCCATTTTTTGAACCCAACCTCACAATTGAGAATCCAGAAAATATTCAGGAACGGTTCATAGATCCTGAACCATTAAACTTTCCTCCGGAACCACCAATCATTCAAACAGAGATTGTTGAGGAACGAACTATTAAATCAGAATCATTCAGTGATACCGATTCAACAAATTCAATTATGGAGAATCTGGAACCTTTAAGTATGGAAGACCGAATGAGAGCTAAACGCACTGGCCAAGGTCACGCAATTACTCATCCAGACATTAATGCGCCAGATTATGAAATCAAAGGACAAATTCTACACATGGTGACTAATCAATGCCAATTTAGTGGTGCGCCGAAGGAAGATCCAAATGAACATCTACGTACTTTTAATAGGATCTGCACACTATTTAAAATCCGAGAAGTGGAGGATGAACAGATATATCTCATGTTATTTCCCTGGACTTTAAAGGGAGAAGCCAAAGATTGGTTGGAATCGTTACCTGAAGGAGCGATCGATACATGGGACGTTTTAATTGATAAATTTCTTAAACAATTCTTTCCTGCATCTAAAGCCGTAAGACTTCAAGCAGAAATTGTTACGTTCACACAAAAACCAAATGAAACTCTATATGAGGCATGGACAAGATATGGAAAGTTGTTAAGAGGATGTCCGCAACATGGTTTAGACACCTGTCAAATAGTACAAATATTCTACCAAGGATGCGACATCACTACAAGAAAAGACATAGACATAGCAGCTGGTGGTTCTATTATGAAGAAAACCGAAACTGATGCTTACAAAATTATTGATAATACTGCTTCCCACTCACATGAGTGGCACCAAGAAAAAGATATCATTAGATCATCTAAAGCAGCTAGAGCCGATTCTAGCCATGACTTAGATTCCATTTCCGCAAAGATAGATGCTTTCGAAAGACGAATGGAAAAGATGACTAAAGATATTCATGCTATACGAATTAGTTGTGAGCAGTGTGGAGGACCACATTTGACAAAAGATTGTCTCAGTATTGAATTAACAATGGAACAAAGAGAGAATATTTCATACATAAACCAAAGGCCTGGAAATAATTATCAGAATAATTATCAACCGCCAAGACCGATTTACAATCAAAACCAGAATTATAACCGAAATATTCCATACAACAACCAACAAGGTCCTAGCAATCAACAAGTATCCAATAATACTTACAATCAGCAAAGACCGAATTTTCAAAACAAACCACCACAACAAACCGATGATAAAAAGCCGAATTTAGAAGATATGATGACGAAGCTAGTTGAAACTCAAACGCAGTTTTTCACATCTCAAAAACAAACCAATGAACAAAATGCTCAAGCATTTAGAAATCAACAAGCTTCTATTCAAAATCTGGAACAAGAAGTAAGTAACCTAGCAAGGTTAATAGGTGAAAGAAAACCGGGAAGTTTACCTAGTGATACAAATGCTAACCCCCGGAATGAAACAGCTAAAGCTATTACCACAAGAAGTGGTACAACACTTAAAACACCTGAAATACCTGTAACTTCTGATGAAACTATTCCTACTCCACAAGAACCACAACCTGATCAAGATAAGGAAAAAGAACCGGTAGTTGAAAAGGTTAATGAAGATAACATAGTTAAGGATAAACCTTATGTTAAACCATACCAACCACCACTTCCTTACCCGAGTAAAATGAAGAAGGAAAAACTTGAAGCCGAGCAATCCAAATTCTTGGATATGTTTAAACAGATAAATGTAAATCTTCCTTTCATTGATGTAATTTCAGGAATGCCAAGATATGCTAAATTCTTGAAAGATCTAATCACGAATAGAAAGAAAATGGAAGAACTCTCGGCTGTTACTATGAATGCTAATTGTTCAGCAGTGCTGTTGAATAAGATACCAGAAAAACTATCTGATCCAGGAAGTTTCACAATTCCATGTTTTCTGGGTAGTCTTAGTTCAATAGAAGCATTAGCAGATTTAGGTGCTAGTATAAATCTAATGCCGTATTCACTATACGCTAAACTAGACCTTGGAGAATTGAAACCAACAAGAATAAGCATACAACTAGCCGATCGATCAATAAAATATCCTAGAGGGATAATGGAGAACATGCTAGTTAAAGTTGGTACTTTAGTATTTCCAGTAGATTTTGTTGTTTTGGACATGGAAGAAGATTCTCAAGTTCCTCTCATATTAGGAAGACCATTCTTAAACACGGCTAAAGCAATGATAGACGTGTTCGGTAAGAAACTGACCCTAAGTATAGAGGATGAGAGTGTTACTTTTTCAGTTGATAGAGCAATGCAACAACCACAATCTGCAGATGATACATGTTATTATATTCAAACTATAGATGCACATGCAGAATTATTAGAAGAATTTCCAGAATTACAAGGAACAGGAGAATGTTCTTTAGGAGAAGGTAATGAACCAATTGATGAAGCTGAAATGTTAGCTACACTTATAGCTAATGGATATGAACCAACAACAGAAGAAATTCAAATGCTAAAAGAAGAAGACAGATATCGATATAAATCATCGATAGAAGAACCTCCAAAATTAGAGTTAAAGCCACTTCCAAACCATTTGGAATACGCTTATTTACATGGTGAATCTGAATTACCTGTAATAATATCGTCTTCTCTTACTAAAAATGAGAAATCACAACTCATTTCTGTGTTGAAAGCTCATAAACCAGCTATTGCATGGAAGATTCATGATATTAAAGGAATAAGTCCTTCGTATTGCACACATAAAATCCTTATGGAAGAAGGTCATAAAACGTATGTGCAACGCCAACGAAGACTAAATCCTAATATGCAAGATGTAGTTAAGAAAGAGATTATTAAACTGCTAGATGCAGGTTTGATATATCCAATTTCTGATAGTCCATGGGTAAGCCCAGTTCAATGCGTGCCTAAGAAGGGTGGCATGACTGTTATCACAAATGAGAAAAATGAGCTTATTCCTACTAGGACTGTAACAGGATGGCGTGTATGTATTGATTATAGAAAATTAAATGACGCCACCAGAAAAGATCACTTTCCCTTACCTTTCATAGATCAAATGTTGGAAAGATTAGCCGGAAATAGTTACTATTGTTTTCTAGATGGATTTTCCGGATATTTTCAAATTCCAATAGCACCCGAAGATCAAGAGAAAACCACATTCACGTGCCCTTATGGTACTTTTGCTTACAAAAGAATGCCATTTGGACTTTGCAACGCCCCTGCAACCTTTCAAAGGTGTATGATGGCGATTTTTCATGACATGATAGAAGAATGCATGGAAGTATTCATGGATGACTTTTCAGTCTTCGGTGATACATTTAAATCATGTCTAGTTAATCTGGAACGAATGCTAATTAGATGCGAAAAATCAAATCTAGTACTTAATTGGGAAAAATGCCATTTCATGGTTAAAGAAGGCATCGTTCTTGGACATAAAATTTCAAAAGAAGGAATTGAAGTAGATAGAGCTAAAGTAGATGTAATTGCTAAACTTCCACATCCCACAAATGTTAGAGGAGTTAGGAGTTTTCTAGGGCATGCCGGTTTTTACCGACGTTTCATAAAAGATTTTTCTAAAATTGCCACTCCTATGAATAAACTCCTAGAAAAGGATGCGCCATTCATCTTTTCAGATGAATGTATCAAATCTTTTAATATTCTTAAAGAAAAACTCACTAATGCGCCGATCATGATAACACCAAATTGGAATCTACCATTTGAACTAATGTGCGATGCAAGTGATTTTGCAATGGGAGCCGTTTTAGGACAAAGGATTGAAAAACGATTTCAACCTATATATTATGCTAGTAAGACATTACAAGGAGCACAAACGAACTATACAACTACTGAAAAAGAACTCCTTGCTATTGTCTTTGCTTTTGACAAATTCCGATCATATCTCGTTCTAGCAAAAACGGTGGTCTATACCGACCATTCTGCTCTTAAATACCTATTTTCAAAACAAGATGCTAAACCAAGATTAATCCGTTGGATCTTACTCTTACAAGAGTTTGATATTGAAATCCGAGATAAAAGAGGAGCAGAAAATCTCGCCGCTGATCATCTTTCTCGTCTTGAAAATCCCGAATTAGAAGTTCTGAATGAATCGGCCATACAAGACAACTTTCCTGATGAATATCTATTGAAGATAGATTATAAAGAAATCCCATGGTTTGCAGACTATGCAAACTACTTAGTTTGTGGATTCCTTGAAAAAGGATTATCGTACCAAAGACGAAAGAAATTCTTCAGTGATATAAAACACTATTTCTGGGAAGATCCACATCTGTTTAAAAGTTGTCCCGATGGAATAATACGCCGATGTGTATTTGGAGATGAAGCTAGTAAAATTTTAAACCATTGTCACACAGGACCAACAGGAGGGCATTATGGGCCTCAACTAACAGCAAGAAAAGTTTATGAAGCTGGATTCTATTGGCCTACAATTTACAAAGACGCACACCTTCTTTGCAAATCCTGTGATGCATGTCAAAGGGCCGGAAGAATAAGTCAACGCGATGAAATGCCACAAAATGTCATCCAAGTATGTGAAGTATTTGACATTTGGGGTATTGACTTTATGGGTCCATTTCCAAAATCTCATAATAATTTATATATACTCGTAGCCATTGATTATGTATCTAAATGGGCGGAAGCACAAGCTCTCCCAACTAACGATGCACGAGTTGTAGTAAACTTTTTAAAACGTCTTTTTGCAAGGTTTGGAACACCGAAAGCTTTAATAAGTGATCGGGGTACTCATTTCTGTAATAATCAACTTGAGAAAGTTCTTAAAAGATATGGAGTAACTCATAAAATCTCCACCGCATATCATCCACAAACAAGTGGACAAGTTGAAAATACCAACCGAGCTTTAAAACGTATTCTAGAGAAAACCGTAGGATCAAATCCAAAGGAATGGTCCATTAAATTGGAGGATGCACTCTGGGCTTTTAGAACAGCCTACAAAACTCCAATTGGAACCACACCTTTTAGACTTGTGTATGGAAAAGCATGTCATCTTCCAGTAGAAATTGAACACAAAGCATTTTGGGCTTTGAAGACATGTAATCTTGATTTACATGAAGCCGGACGTCTACGATTAAGTCAACTAAACGAATTAGAAGAATTAAGACATGAAGCATACGAAAATTCGTTAATCTATAAAGAAAGAACGAAGAAATGGCATGATAAAAGAATCAGAAGTTCAAAAGAATTTAAAGAAGGAGACAGAGTTCTTCTTTTCAATTCACGATTCAAGCTATTTCCTGGAAAATTGAAATCAAGATGGTCTGGACCATTCATAGTCAAAAGAGTTTTCCCATACGGAACGATAGAATTGATAAATTCAAATGGGATTGAATTTAAAGTTAATGGTCACAGAGTTAAACATTACATACAGGGTCCGATGGAAGTCGACAACGAAGTTAATCACAATTTCGACACCACAGCTAACTAAGTGTGGGGAGAATCAAGTCTTTAAAGGATAATATGTATTTCTGTTAGAGTTAGATTGTCTGTTTTCGTGTAGTTCTCGAAAATGGAACACGTATGGTCTTTCCCTAGCAGACCCTAAAGAACTAGTCTTCTCCCCCCATTCTGAATTTTTATTTTTTTTAGGTTCTTACGAAATGAAGACTGCCTGTGAACTAAACCATGGTCTAATGCTACACGCTTTGATCACTAAACGTAATAATGACATATTACCGAGTGAATTAGTATCAGTAATCAGAGAAAGAATGGACGGAGTTAGAAAAGGATCCAGATGCGAAGATAATAAGTTACAATTTGGTAAAGGAAAATCAAAATCCGCAGCAAAAAGAAGAGCACGACACCTAGAAAAATGTCACAAATGCGGAAAATGGTCACATGGAGGTAAATGTTCAAATAATCAAACCTATTCAAATACCGAATTTGTTACTTTATGCAGAGACGGACCGTTCATATGTTTAGAAGAAAAGACAATGAATGCTCGAGGTTACGCCTATGCAGCCATGGAAAACCAATTAAACCGACTATCTTATGAATATAATAGATCATATAACTAAGAAATCTATTTCACAGGTATGTCTGTACAGTTTTTATTTTTATTTTTAACCTTTTGATAATAAACGCTAATTTGTTCGCTAAAAAGTATTAAATTGGTATTAAATAAAATTAGGTTTGGCGACCGAAATTATTGATATCCTTCAAAAATTTATTACATCACTGCGAAATTTAACGTTTATTCTTAAGGTATAAATATCTTTAATCAATCAACCCAAAATATTTCAAAAATTCGTCATGAGTTAAATTAGGTCTTGGAACCGAAATTACTTTACCGAAAAGAGGGGCGCATATTTTTGATAATATTTGATTGATTAAAGTGGGATAAAAAGACAAAAAGATTTTTAATTTTATTTTTTTTTTTTACCATGTTTTTAAAATTAATATTTAAATCTTAAATTAATATTGTAAACTTTGTAAAAACAATATTTTTAAAATTGTAAATATTTGAAAAATTAATATAAGTTTGGTATGAATTTATGAATTTTTAAATTAAGTTTGGTGTGAATTTTTAATTTTTAAAATATGAAATTTTAATTTTATGCATTTTAAATTTTGAGTTTGGTGTGAATTTTTAATATTAATTTTGAATTTTATATTTAAGTTGTGTGAATTTAAAAACAAAAATTTACTTTATCTCATTAAGTTAAGAATATGATTTTTAAAATTCGTCGTAAGTTGAAGACTAGGTCTCTGAACCGAAATTGCTTTACCCGAGGGAGGGACGAGAACTTTTATTATCATTATTTTTAATCTTGTTGATTTAAAGTATGCCAAAAACATTAAAAAACCCAAAAATCTTAGCTTTTAAAACAATCGCTACAAAAAGACAAATTTTAAAATTTTGTCGAGGGACGGACTAGGACATCGATCCGAAACGACCTCGTCCTAAATAACAAGGGAAACAAAATTTTAAAATTAATTTCTTAATTGTTTTATAAGTTAAAGATTATAAAAAAAAAAAAAATAAAAAAAAAAATAAAAAAAAAATAACTCCGCGACTCGCGGAGTTTTAAGTGCAAACCTCCGCGACTCGCGGAGGGACAAAATTACAGAAAAAAAAAATAAAACTAGCTGCTCGATCAGATAACTCACACACACACATAAACACCCAAATACAGCTCGAAAAAACCCGAGAAAACCCACGAAAATCATCCCAAAAACTCGATTTTTCACCGTTAATCTTCAAATTTTTCACTACAATCATGTTGAGAAGGATGATATCTAGGAACTACTCAAGAAAACAGGTACAATTACACCCCAAATCACCTTTAAATCCGAATTTTAGTGTGTTCTTGAGCATATTTTCATAATTTGAATTTTGTTAATTTTTAGTGTAATTAGTGTTAAATTGTTAGTATATTATGCATGTATAACCTAGATTGATGCTTGTTAACATGATTTGAAGCCAAAAACTTCAAAATCTTTAGAATCTAGGGTTTGTGTTCTTGAGCAAATTTGGGGCTTTTTGATATAAACAGGTTATGGCCGATTTTTGTCATGAATTGTTGCTAAATTGAGTAGTGTAACATGTCTAGGTAGTTAAAAGATCCAAACTTTGAGCCTAAACATGATTTTGAGAATTAAAGTGGACTTTTTCAAGTCCAAAATTCATGAACTTGATCTTTGAAAGATAATGCCATTTGAAACTTGTTTATTTGCTAGTAATGATTATTTTGACATGTTATTTGAGTTGAATGTTTATGAACTTGGCGAAAATTTTCGTATATGCTTATTTGAAAAAGTGTAGATTTGATAAAAATGTGAAAATAAGCTTAAGTTTGATGTAAATTGATAATGTCATTGTAATTATTTTGATTGATGATTTTGCTGACACTAATGCATATTTGGATGCACAAAATTTGTGTTTGATGTGTTTTGCAGAATGAAAGGGGTGAATCTTCATCCCAAGCCCGCCATGCTCCTGCTGAGAACTTGGAACAACAGGAGGTAGATAACTACTACAGGCAGGATGTACCTCATCCAGTCATGACCTTTTCAGATATGCACTTGGAACAGTTGCACCCGAACTTGCGATTTGACAGACTTTGGATAGATTATCCAAAATATCAACGGGGATTGCATACTCTTCATTCCAAGGTTGTTGAGGTACCGAGGGTCATAGAATGGGGACCCTTGGAAGCTGTAGAATTGGCCGGGCCAATTAGGGAATTACTGGTACAGAGGTATGGTAATTCTTCTTTCAATGACTGGATATGTTTATTCACCATACGCAGACCTGTATATAAAGTATGGTGTGAAGAGTTGTTATGTAGTATAGAGTTGAATGATCGGGTAGCTAGTTTAACCGATCGTTCTTTTATTAGATTTTTGTTAGGCGGTTCGATGCGCCACATGTCTTTACTAGACATGGCTCAGGCTTTACGTATATATACGCCTGAGGAGTTAGCGTCTGCCGATTGTAGAGGATTGATACTAAACGGTAGGAAAATAGATGAAAATTTTGATACACACGGTGTGTGGAGTCAAATGACAAGCCATCACCGTTTTAAAGGGGGAAACTACTCTTATTTGGATATAGATAGAGCCGAATTAAGAGTAATACATAGGTTTTTAGCTAACTCGATTACACAAAGGGGTAAAAACAAAGAAAAGGTAAATGAACAAGATTTGTTTTACCATATGTGTATTCGAGACCCACACAGCGCTGTAAGTATACCATATTGTGTGGGTTATTATTTATCAGCTATGGTTCGAGGGATGCGTCCACATAGCATAATAGGGGGTGGTATTTTTATTACTTTGATTGGTGAATATCTCGGTGTGGATATAAGTCGGGGGGGATTATTAGTAGAAGAGCCGGAACCCCGCGACACTATAGGTTTAAATGTGTACCATGGTGCGAAAGTTTTGAAGCGGCGAAACAACGCCGCAGTACGATACAATGGTAGACATCCACAGGTAGAGAGAAACCAGGAACAAGGTAATATAGGAGGGGGGCAAGAAATGCATAGGTTTATAGCTTCTCAGGAATACGAAAATGCTAGACAGAGAGCATTTGAAGATTGGCAAGTTCATCAGAACCAGATCATAGCGCATTGCCAACATATAGGTAGAAACTATATTCCTACACCGAAGCCCGTCTTCCCTCCTTGGTCGATAGAGATGCAGCCACCATATCCTACGTATGACCCTGCCGAAGCATTCTATAGCACTTATGGTTATGCGTGGAACCCCTATTGGTACCAATATCATCCTTAGTTTACTTTTTATTTTTATTATTTTGTAATATGTAATTATTGATATGTTTAATACTTTTGTTAATATTGTAATCATTTTTATAATTATCTAACTTTTATTCTTAGATTTTAATAATTTTTGAATGTGGGGTAATAAACCAAACTTCAAAAATATGTATATATGTTTGCAGTTTATCTTATGTACACAACAGGGTAAAACAACGCATTTTCAAAGACTGGCATTAAGTTCAGCAAAAGCAAGTAATTTTGACGACAATGATGCAAAATATATGTGAAATAACAACAAGACGGAATGAACAAATGACGTGCACAATTTATCATTCAGCAAACAAACGCCAATATATTTGGAAACTTTGGTAAAAATTTAATCATTTTCACACAAATCACCCTCAATAATTTAAATTGTTACTGATTTCTTGCAAATGAGGGCATTGCAAGATCTTAAGTATGGGAAGGGATTAAATTCTTTCGGATTTTAAAATTTTTATATTAAACACTTGGTTACCATTAAAAATACTAGTAAAGCAGTAGTTGTATTAGAATCTAGTGCTCTCTGATAATAAAGAACAGCCCTGGTCTTATATACTGACTACCCAATTCTAGTAAAATTTTTCAAAATTTTCAATTAAATGAATTCAAATCATGTTTATACATATTTATGAACGATAAAACTAGGTTTTAACACCGAAATTATTGTTACCTCGGAAAGGACATAAATTGAGAAACAAACTAAAATGTCAAAATTCATTTAAAATGGAATAGAGGACGATAAAAAGAAAAATAAAAAGCCAAGTGTGGGAAAATTTACCAAGTTATTTTAAACATATGCCACATATATTTGTAACAAATAACTGAAAATACTTTTGCTTTGGACTAAACTAAACTGTTTTACCCGATGAAAGAAAAGAAGAGATGGATCTATACGATGAATCAATTCCATCACTAAAAGGAAGTAAAGTCTTCCGAAAAAGAAACGCGCTTCTTGATTTAGGTCATGAAGTTGTCGTTCAGACCAGCTGTAGGTTGACGAAAAATCTAGAAAAGTCATCACTAAAATCAGCAGGAAATCCACGGACCTCAGCATTAAACAGGGTCGCCAAGTGGTCAGATTTATCCTAACCATGAGAAGGATTTATCTCGTACAATGGGGAGGCACCGTGCAAATTAGCTGGATAAGACTAATGAATCAGATCCCCAGAAAGGATAATCTCCTTAAAGATTAAAAATCAGCTTTTAAGACTGATATTACTCAATCCTAGAGATTGACCTTAAAGATTGAGAATTCAAACTCATGGAATTCAATGATATCTAAACTCGAGCATGAACGAGAAAATATTTTGATCAAAAATACAAACCGATTTGTTTTCTGAAAACCCTATTTTCAATGCGTTCATTACCATTGAACGTAAAATCCTAGGAATTCACCTGGAATTCATTAGGTCACCTGAACTAAATCGGGTGTCAACCGTAAGAACGGTGGTTGCATAACATGGTCAAAGACAGGACCTTGTGCCAAACCGACAAATTATAAGGGTGAGCTTTACTATTGCTCCTACCAAGGATAGTAATTGCGTCCGACACGTTATAGACCATAATCAAAAGCATGTCACGGGACATTGCCTTAACAGTTGCTTGTTCAACGCTTTCCTTTACAACCGGACGGTAGTTTGCCGAAAGGTAATATACGGAACAAGTAAACTGGACGTGTTGCTTTCCAAATACAAGGTTAGCAAGTGGGTGACACAAAACCGCAAGTTTTGAGCTAAAATTTTCAAATCTGAAACCCATCAAACCCACAAAAATATTTTGCAAACACCGGTAAAGGGTTATTCCGGAAAACTTATCTAGGGTAAAAAACTAGATTTAATTTTCAAAAGATCAAATGTTTTCATAAAGATCCAATTTCCTTAATGGATCTAAATTTTTATAGTCATGTGGGACTGTAAACCATATCGTTACTACCATTGTTTATACCGCCGTATAGAAATCACTGATGTACAAAGTGTGAAGAATAAAGAAGTGATTCTAGTATTTCAAGACAATATTGCTTGAGGACAAGCAACGCTCAAGTGTGGGAATATTTGATAATGCTAAAAACGAACATATATTTCATAGCATTATTCCTCAAGAAAGACAAGCTTTTAGTTGCAATTGTTCTATTTACAAGTGATATTCGTTTAAATAATAAAAGGTGAAGACAAAAGACAGATTCGACGAATTGAAGACGCAAACGACCAAAAAGCTCAAAAGTACAAAAGACAATCAAAAAGGTTCCAAATATTGATAAGAAACGTCTCGAAATCACAAGAGTACAAGATTCAAAACGCAAAGTACAAGATATTAAATTGTACGCAAGGACGTTCGAAAATCCGGAACCGGGACTAGAGTCAACTCTTAACGCTCGACGCAACGGACTAAAAATTACAAGTTAACTATGTATATAAATATAATATAATATATAATTAATTATATTAATTATATATATATTATATATATATATTAAAAACCGTCGGCAGCCAGAAACTCCAAGGGTGTGAAATGAAAATACCTCTCCGCGACTCGCGGAGTTTGAAGGCTATTTGGCCGCGAGTTGCGGAGCCCCAAAAATCATTCCTGGCTATAAATCAACCCGAATTCTGATCAAAATAATCATCATTTTTTTCTTCTCTTCATACGAAGTAATATATTTATATTTATAATTTATATTTTAATTTTAATTATAATTCTAATAATAAGGGTATGTTAGCGAATGTTGTAAGGGTGTAAGTCGAAATTCTGTCCGTGTAACGCTACGCTATTTTTAATCATTGTAAGTTATGTTCAACCTTTTTATATTAATGTCTCGTAGCTAAGTTATTATTATGCTTATTTAAAACGAAGTAATCATGATGTTGGGCTAATTACTAAAATTGGGTAATTGGGCTTTGTACCATAATTGGGGTTTGGACAAAAGAACGACACTTGTGGAAACTAGACTATGGGCTATTAATGGGCTTTATATTTGTTTAACTAAATGAAAGTTTGTTAATGTTAATATAAAGATTTACAATTGGGCGTCCCTATAAATTACCATATACACTCGATCGGACACGATGGGCGGGGTATTTATATGTACGAATAATCGTTCATTTAACCGGACACGGGAATGGATTAATAGCCACTAGAATAATTAAAACAGGGGTGAAATTACATTCAAGGGTAATTGGTGTAATTGTTAACAAAGTAGTAAAACCTTGGTTTACACGCAGTCGATAACCTGGTGTATTCATTAAACAAAGTATTAAAACCTTGTTACAATTCGAATCCCCAATTAGTTGGAATATTTATCTTCGGGTATAATAATAATTTGACAAGGACACTTGCAATTTATATTTATGACTGATGGACTGTTATGGACAAAAACCAGACGGACATATTGAATAATCCAGGACAAAGGACAATTAACCCATGGGCATAAAACTAAAATCAACACGTCAAACATCATGATTACGGAAGTTTAAATAAGCATAATTCTTTTATTTTATATTTAATTTCCTTTATTTTATATTTAATTGCACTTCTAATTATTGCACTTTTATTTATTGTTATTTTATTTAATCGCACTTTTAATTATCGTACTTTTAATTATCGCAATTTTATTTTATCGCATTTTTATTCGCAATTTCATTATCGTTATTTACTTTACGCTTTAATTTAAGTCTTGTATTTATTTTATATTTTACATTAGGTTTTAACTGCGACTAAAGTTTTAAAATCGACAAACCGGTCATTAAACGGTAAAAACCCCCCTTTATAATAATAATATTATTTATATATATATATTTGTATTTTTATAAAAGTAAACTAATATAGCGTTGAGCTTTGCTTAAAGATTTCCCTGTGGAACGAACCGGACTTACTAAAAACTACACTACTGTACGATTAGGTACACTGCCTATAAGTGTTGTAGCAAGGTTTAAGTATATCCATTCTATAAATAAATAAATATCTTGTGTAAAATTGTATCGTATTTAATAGTATTTTCCTAGTAAAATATAAGCTATTTTGTATACACCTCGTTCGACATCAACAAAATTCAAGCTTTGTCATGTACTAATACTTTTAGGCACAAAATTCAAGCTTTGTCACATACTAATACTTTTTACTACGAGTTGCTTAAATTTTTTTTTTTTTTTTTTTTAGATACGTTATTTTTTTTAAAACGAATTTTTTTTTCTTTAAAAAAACGTTTTTTTTTAACGATTTTAAGATTTTTTTTTTTTAAATTTTTTTAAATTTTTTTTTTTAAAAAAATATATTTTTTTTTTCAAATTTTGTAAAATGAAATAAGTTCAAATCTCATATAAATGATCTGCGACTAGATTTATTAACAATTAAATTAATTACAGTCATTAACTTGTACCAAATCTCATTTCGTTCTTTTTTTGATTTCTATTAAAGCACAGCATCCAAGAAAATGAATAAGGTATTTTTAGTAGGCAATTAAGAAGTGGGACCCATTGCTTTTGCTTTTGCTTTTCGTGGTCACGATAGAAACAAATAAAAAGAAGGGTGAAAATCTAGTGAAATCTAGTAAAAATCTATAAAAACTAAAAAAAAATCTATTAGACACAACTTGTCCCCAAAATTACTTTGTTTTATATAATTATATTTTTACAAATATAAATTAAAAATATAGCGTTTTAGTGTTCCCCGGCAGCGGCGCCAAAAACTTGATGTTAAAGCGAAGGGGTACGAAATATACTTATTTTTATTACGAAAAGCGATACAAAATTACACAAGTTTTATTAATTTACGGATGGGATATACCTAAACCTTGCTACAACACTATAGGCAGTGTACATAATCGTAGAGTAGTGTAGTTTTTAGTAAGTCCGGTTCGTTCCACAGGGAGCTGGTGATACTTACTATATTTTTAACTATATTTATACAAAATATATATAATTATATAAGTAGTAATATTATTATAAAAGGGGGGTTTTACCGTTTAATGACCGGTTTGTCGATTCTATATTTTAAGCGTAAAGATAAATGACGATAATTAAAGTGCGTAAAATAATGACAATAAATAAAATGACAGTAAATAAAATTGCGAGTAATAAAATGACAGTAAATAAAGATACGATGAGAAATATAATAAAAGAATTATGCTTATTTAAACTTCCGTAATCATGATGTTTGACGTGTTGATTTTAATTTATTACCATGGGTTAATTGTCCTTTGTCCTGGTTTATTTGATACGTCTATCTGGTTTTTGTCCATAATAGTCCATCGGTTATAAATATAAAGTGCGAGTATCCTCGTCAAATTACCCTTATACCCGAAGTCAAATATTCCAACTGATTAAGGATTTAAACTGTGACGCAGTTATCACTTCTGTCAACAATTACACCAGTTATCACTGTATGTAATCCACCCCTGTTTTAATTAGTTTATGAATATTAATTCATCCACTTGATCAGAATGAATAATCAATTACCCAACCCAATTGATTAATTAAATGATTATAACAGATTCCATATGAACATCACTAAATAGGACAACCATAATCATTATTAATTATTAGGTTAATTAATTTGAAGATAGGTTCGACAGACTCCAATGAGTTGTCACTCAATTAGACAATACCCCCTATCTATTAATAGTCAATAGTTCAATTTCCACAAGTGTCGGTCTTTTGCCCAAACCTTAATTATGGTCCAAAGTTCAATAACCCCTTCTTAATATTTTAGCCCAACATCACGATTACTTCGGCTCAAATAAGCATAATAATAACTTAGTTATGATACATTAATTTAAAAAGGAAGAACATAGCTTACAGTGGTGATTAATCGCGTAGCGTTACACGGGCAGAGTTCTGACTTAAAACCCGTAAATTAATTGTACCATAACTAAAACTAAATCATTATTATTAAATTTAAAAGTAAAATTAAAATTATAATGTATATATTACATATACGTTTACATATATATATATATAGAGAGAGATTTTGATTGATAAAAGGATGATTCATTTCATCGAATAACAATGCCTTTTATAGGCAAAATATCAATTTGAATTTTCACTTACGACCCCTGAACTATGCTCAATTAACAACTTTTTATTATTTAATATTATTCTTATTATGAATTATTTAAATATTATATTTTATTCTTGTGCATAGTTGGCTCGTAATTTTTAGTCCGTTGCGTCGAGCGTTGAGAGTTGACTCATGTCCCAGTTCCGGATTTTCGAACGCCCTTTCGTACTATTTTATATCGTGTACTTTGTGTTTTGCGTCTTGTACTCTTGTCATTTTTAGACGTTCTTCATCAATAATTTGAACCTTTTTAATTGTATCTTGTACTTTTAAGCTTTTTGGACCTTTGTGTCTTCAATTCGTCATTTTCGCCTTTTGTCTTCGCACTTATTTAATATAAACGAATATTACTTGAAAATGGAACAATTGCAACTATAATCTTGTCTTTCTTGGGGAATAATGCTATGAAATATATGTTCCTTTTTAGCCTTATCAGTACTGCCTGGTTACGTCTACTTTTCAATACCTTAGCACCCACATAAACTTTCAATCCTAAGGGCTCAACCTGTTCTCTACAAAGCTGTAATGGACCTCCTTGGTTCCTATCAACACCTAAATACTCTCCAATGAGAGTAACAAAAATACATCCTCCTATTATACTCCCGTCCTGCATTCCCTCTACCATTGTAGATAAATAAAAAGCAACACAGTAAGGGATATTGACAAAGCTTCTAGGATCCCGAATACACTTTAGGTAGAATAAATCATGTAAGGTAATTTTTTCTTTATTATGACCTCTCTGTGTAATCGAGTTAGCCAAAAATCTATGAATAATACGAAGCTCGGCTCTGTCAATATGTGTATAGGAGTGTCCCCCTGCTCGTGTAAAAACATGAAAATGTGACATACGCCTCCAAATGGCGTCAGCGTCAAAGTTACTATCTACCATTTCACCATAATGAATCAAATTTGTACAATCGGGTAATAGCAACTCACCAGGAGTATATATCTGTAAGGCCCTAGCCATGTCCAGCATGGACATTCTGTATATCCTACCGCCAAGGATAAACCTAAGAAATCTTCTATCATCTATTCTAACTATATTTGTATCAAGTGATACAGTACTCATCAATTCAACACACCATTCCTTATATACAGGTCTACGAATGGTGAAAAGACGTTCTCAATCTGTAAAAGAAGAACTGCCATACCTTTGAACTAAAAGCTGTCTAACACGGTCAGCTAGATGGACCGTTTCCAAAGGGGCCCAATCGATTACCCTTGGCACCTCTACATTTTTTGTTACCAATTTGAATTTGTTCCTTTGATATGTCTCGTAATCTCTCCATCTCCTATCAAATCTCAGATTAGGATGCAGAGTGTGCTCAGGAATCGTTGGAAATTCTACTGGCGGCCTCATTGGGAATACTATGAATTCATCAACAAACTGTACCGGATCATAATAAGGTATGTGCTGATCAGGCTGTTGTTGTTGTTCCTGTTGTGGTTCTTGTTCGTGTTGCATTTCTGTTTCTGGTTCTGGTGCTGGTGCTGGTCATCTAGATGATGATGCTCCTGAACCTCCAGTATCGGCTTTCTGCAAAACACATTAAACACAAAATTTGTGCATCCAAATATGCATTAGTGTTAGCAAAATAACAACTTAAAACAATCACTATAACATGTTAAATCAAAATTAAACTTATACACATTTTCATAATTTTTCACAATTCTATACTTTTCAAATAAGCACATATGAAAATGTATACAAAGTTCATAAGCTTTTAACTCAAATAACATGTCAAAATATTCATTACTAATAATTAAACAAGTCTCAAATGGCAAATATATCAAATTAATCAAGTTCATGAATTTTGGACTTAAAAAGTCCACTTTAATCTCCAAAAATCATGTTTAGGATCATTGTTTGGATCATTTAACTATCTAAACATGTTACACTACTCAATTTAGCAATAATTCATGACAAAAATCGGCCATAACCTGTTTATATCAAAAAGTCCCAAATTGCTCAAGAACACAAACCCTAGATTTCTAAAAATTTTGAAGTTTGTGGCTTCAAATCATGTTAAATAGCATCAATCTAGGTTATACATGCATAAAATACTAACAATTTAACACTAATTACACTAGAAATTAACAAAATTGCATTAGGTAAAAAATTGGTAATTATCACAAAAACTAGGAATTTATAGAGTTTAGGGGTGTAATTTTTACCAATTTGCTGAAGAATGAGAATCTAGGCATGATTAGAGCAAGAAAAATGACGAATTACAGTGAATTTTGGTGAATTTTGGAGAGAATTTGAGTGTGTTTTCGGGTATGTGTGTGTTTTTGTGGAGAAAGACAGACCAGTCGACTGCCTTGTATCAGGCCTGATTTTTGCCTCCATGCAATCGCATGGAGGTATAGTTAAAATCCCATGCGATCGCATGGGGGTCCGGGTACAGTGTTTTCAGCTTTTTTTTATATAAAATCTTAACTTATGAAACAATTAAATAATTAATTTTAAAATCTTGTTTCCCTTTGTTTTAGGACGAGGTCGTTTCGGATCGATGTCCTAGTCCGTCCTTCGACAAAATTTTAAAATTTGTCTTTTTCAAGCAATTGTTTTAAAAGCTTAGATTTTTGGGTTTTTTTTTTTTTGCATACTTTAATTCAATAAGATTAAAAATAATGATAATAAAAGTTCTCGTCCCTCCCTTGAGTAAAGCAATTTCGGTTTAAAGACCTAGTCTTCAACTTACGACGAATTTTAAAAATCATATTTTTAACTTAACGAAATAAAGTAAATTTTTGTTTTTAAATTCACACAACTTAAATATAAAATTCAAAATTAATATTAAAAATTCACACCAAACTTACAATTTAAAATGTATAAAAATAAAATTCATATTTTAAAAATTAAAAATTCACACCAAACTTAATTTAAAAATTCATATTATAAATTCACACCAAACTTATATTAATTTTTCAAATATTTACAATTTTAAATATATTGTTTTTACAAAGTTTACAATATTAATTTAAGATTTATATATTAATTTTAAAAACATGGTAAAAATAAAATTAAAAATCTTTTTGGCTTTTTATCCCACTTTAATCAATCAAATATTATCAAAAATATACGCCCCTCTTTTCGGTAAAGTAATTTCGGTTCCAAGACCTAATTTAACTCATGACAAATTTTTAAAATATTTTGTGTTGATTGATTAAAGATATTTATACCTTAAGAATAAACGTTAAATTTCGCAGTGATGTAATAAATTTTTGAATGATATCAATAATTTCGGTCGCCAAACTTAATTTTATTTAATACCAATTTAATACTTTATAGCGAACAAATTAGCGTTTATTATCAAAAGGTTAAAAATAAAAATAAAAATAAAAACTGTACAGACTTACCTGTGAGATAGTATTCTTAGTTATATGATCTATCCCATTCATAAGATAGTCGGTTTAATTGGTTTTCCATAGCTACATAGGCGTAACCTCGAGCATTCAGTGTTTTTTCTTCTAAACATATGAACGGTCCGTCTCTGCATAAAGTAACAAATTCGGTATTTGAATAGGTTTGATTATTTGAACATTTACCTCCATGTGACCATTTTCCGCATTTGTGACATCGTTCTAGGTGCCGTGCTCTTCTTTTCGCTGCGGATTTTGATTTTCCTTTACCAAATTGTAACTTATTATCTTCGCATCTGGATTCTTTTCTTACTCCGTCCAATCTTTCTCTGATTACTGATACTATTTCACTCGGTAGTGTGTCATTATTACGTTTAGTGATCAAAGCGTGTAGCATTAGACCATGGTTTAGTTCACAGGCAGTCTTCATTTCCTAAAAAAATAAAAATTCAGAATGGGGGGAGAAGACTAGTTCTTTAGGGTCTGCTAGGGAAAGACCATTCGGGTTCCATTTTCGAGAACTACACGAAAACAGACAATCTAACTCTAACAGAAATACATATTATCCTTTAAAGACTTGATTCTCCCCACACTTAGTTAGCTGTGGTATCGAAATCGTGATTAACTTCATTGTCGAATTCCATCGGACTATCTATGTAGTGTTTAACTCTGTGACCATTAACTTTAAATTCAATCCCATTTGAATTTATTAATTCTATCGTTCCGTATGGGAAAACTCTTTTGACTATGAATGGTCCAGACCATCTTGATTTCAATTTTCCAGGAAATAGCTTGAATCGTGAATTGAAAAGAAGAACTCTGTCTCCTTCTTTAAATTCTTTTAAACTTCTGATTCTTTTATCATGCCATTTCTTCGTTTTTTCTTTATAGATTAATGAATTTTCGTATGCTTCATGTCTTAACTCTTCTAATTCATTTAGTTGACTTAATCGTAGACGTCCAGCTTCATGTATATCAAGATTACATGTCTTCAAAGTCCAAAATGCTTTGTGTTTAATTTCTACTGGAAGATGACATGCTTTTCCATAAACAAGTCTAAAAGGTGTGGTTCCAATTGGAGTTTTGTAGGCTGTTCTAAAAGCCCAGAGTGCATCCTCCAATTTAATGGACCATTCCTTCGGATTTGATCCTACGGTTTTCTCTAGAATATGTTTTAAAGCTCGGTTGGTATTTTCAACTTGTCCACTTGTTTATGGATGATATGCAGTGGAGATTTTATGAGTTACTCCATATCTTTTGAGAACTTTCTCAAGTTGATTATTACAGAAATGAGTACCCCGATCACTTATTAAAGCTTTCGGTGTTCCAAACCTTGCAAAAAGCTGTTTTAAAAAATTGACTACAACTCGTGCATCGTTAGTTGGGAGAGCTTGTGCTTCCGCCCATTTAGATACATAATCAATGGCTACAAGAATATAGAGATTATTATGAGATTTTGGAAATGGACCCATAAAGTCAATACCCCAAATGTCAAATACTTCACATACTTGGATAACATTTTGTGGCATTTCATCACGTTGACTTATTTTTCCGGCCCTTTGACAAGCATCACAGGATTTGCAAAGAAGGTGTGCGTC
This sequence comes from Rutidosis leptorrhynchoides, assembly GCF_046630445.1. NCBI lineage: Eukaryota > Viridiplantae > Streptophyta > Magnoliopsida > Asterales > Asteraceae > Rutidosis > Rutidosis leptorrhynchoides. The sequence goes on from NC_092336.1 coordinate 281,427,552, forward strand.
TTTGTAAATTGTAGGCCAATAGAATCCAGCTTCATAAACTTTTCTTGCTGTTAATTGAGGCCCATAATGCCCTCCTGTTGGTCCTGTGTGACAATGGTTTAAAATTTTACTAGCTTCATCTCCGAATACACATCGGCGTATTATTCCATCTGGACAACTTTTAAACAGATGTGGATCTTCCCAAAAATAGTGTTTTATATCACTGAAGAATTTCTTTCGTTTTTGGTACGATAATCCTTTTTCAAGGAATCCACATACTAAGTAGTTTGCATAGTCTGCAAACCATGGTATTTCATTATAATCTATCTTCAATAGATATTCATCAGGAAAGTTGTCTTGTATGGCCGATTCATTTAGAACTTCTAATTCGGGATTTTCAAGACGAGAAAGATGATCAGCGGTGAGATTTTCTGCTCCTCTTTTATCTCGGATTTCAATATCGAACTCTTGTAAGAGTAAGATCCAACGGATTAATCTTGGTTTAGCATCTTGTTTCGAAAATAGGTGTCTAAGAGCAGAATGGTCGGTATAGACCACCGTTTTTGCTAGAACGAGATATGATCGAAATTTGTCAAAAGCAAAGACAATAGCAAGGAGTTCTTTTTCAGTAGTTGTATAGTTCGTTTGTGCTCCTTGTAACGTCTTACTAGCATAATATATAGGCTAAAATCGTTTTTCAATCCTTTGTCCTAAAACGGCTCCCAATGCAAAATCACTTGCATCGCACATTAGTTCAAATGGTAGATTCCAATTTGGTGTTATCATGATCGGCGCATTAGTGAGTTTCTCTTTAAGAATATTAAAAGATTTGATACACTCATCTGAAAAGATGAATGGAGCATCCTTTTCTAGGAGTTTATTCATAGGAGTGGCAATTTTAGAAAAATCTTTTATGAAACGTCGGTAAAAACCGGCATGCCCTAGAAAACTCCTAACTCCTCTAACATTGGTGGGATGTGGAATTTTAGCAATTACATCTACTTTAGCTCTATCCACTTCAATTCCTTCTTTTGAAATTTTATGTCCAAGAACAATGCCTTCTTTAACCATGAAATGGCATTTCTCCCAATTAAGTACTAGATTTGACTGTTCGCATCTAATCAGCATTCGTTCAAGATTAACTAGACATGATTCAAATGTATCACCGAAGACTGAAAAGTCATCCATGAAAACTTCCATGCATTCTTCTATCATGTCGTGAAAAATCGCCATCATGCACCTTTGAAAGGTTGTAGGGGCGTTGCAAAGTCCAAATGGCATGCGTTTGTAAGCAAAAGTACCATAAGGGCACGTGAATGTGTTTTTCTCTTGGTCCTCGGGTGCTATTGGAATTTGAAAATATCCGGAAAATCCATCTAGAAAACAATAGTAACTATTTCCGGCTAATCTTTCCAACATTTGATCAATGAAAGGTAAGGGAAAGTGATCTTTTCTGGTGGCGTCATTTAATTTTCTATAATCAATATATACACGCCATCCTGTTACAGTCCTAGTAGGAATAAGCTCATTTTTTTCATTTGTAATGACAGTCATGCCACCCTTCTTACGTACGCATTGAACTGGGCTTACCCATGGACTATCAGAAATTGGATATATTAAACCTGCATCTAGCAGTTTAATAATCTCTTTCTTAACTAAATCTTGCATATTAGGATTTAGTCTTCGTTGGCGTTGCACATACGTTTTATGACCTTCTTCCATAAGGATTTTATGTGTGCAATACGAAGGACTTATTCCTTTAATATCATGAATCTTCCATGCAATGGCTGGTTTATGAGCTTTCAACACAGAAATGAGTTGTGATTTCTCATTTTTAGTAAGAGAAGATGATATTATTACAGGTAATTCAGATTCACCATATAAATAAGCGTATTCCAAATGGTTTGGAAGTGGCTTTAACTCTAATTTCGGAGGTTCTTCTATCGATGATTTGTATCGATATCTGTCTTCTTCTTTTAGCATTTGGATTTCTTCTGTTGTTGGTTCATATCCATTAGCTATTAGTGTAGCTAACATTTTAGCTTCATCAATTTGTTCTGTTCCTTTTCCTAAAGAACATTCTCCTGTTCATTGTAATTCTGGAAATTCTTCTAATAATTCTGCATGTGCATCTATAGTTTGAATATAATAACACGTATCATCTGCAGATTGTGGTTGTTGCATTGCTCTATCAACTGAAAAGGTAACACTCTCGTCCTCTATACTTAGGGTCAGTTTCTTACCGAACACGTCTATCATTGCTTTAGCCGTGTTTAAGAATGGTCTTCCTAATATGAGAGGAACTTGAGAATCTTCTTCCATGTCCAGAACAACAAAATCTACTGGAAATACTAAAGTACCAACTTTAACTAGCATGTTCTCCATTATCCCTCTAGGATATTTTATTGATCGATTAGCTAGTTGTATACTTATTCTTGTTGGTTTCAATTCTCCAAGGTCTAGTTTAGCGTATAGTGAATACGGCATTAAATTTATACTAGCACCTAAATCTGCTAATGCTTCGATTGAAATAAGACTACCCAGAAAACATGGAATTGTGAAACTTCCTGGATCAGATAGTTTTTCTAGTATCTTATTCAACAGCACTGCTGAACAATTAGCGTTCATAGTAACAGCCGAGAGTTCTTCCATTTTCTTTCTATTCGAGATTAGATCTTTCAATAATTTAGCATATCTAGGCATTCCTGAAATTACATCAATGAAAGGAAGATTTACATTTATCTGTTTAAACATATCCAAGAATTTGGATTGCTCGGCTTCAAGTTTCTCTTTCTTCATTTTACTCGGGTAAGGAAGTGGTGGTTGGTATGGTTTAACATAAGGTTTATCCTTAGCTGTGTTATCTTCATTAACCTTCTCAACTACCGGTTCTTTTTCCTTATCTTGATCAGGTTGTGGTTCTTGTGGAGTAGGAATAGTTTCATCAGAAGTTATAGGTATTTCAGGTGGTTTAAGTGTTGTACCACTTCTTGTGGTAATGGCTTTAGCTGTTTCATTCTGGGGGTTAGCATTTGTATCACTAGGTAGACTTCCCGGTTTTCTTTCACCTATTAACCTTGCTAGGTTACTTACTTCTTGTTCCAAGTTTTGAATAGAAGCTTGTTGATTTCTAAATGCTTGAGCATTTTGTTCATTGGTTTGTTTTTGAGATGTGAAAAACTGCGTTTGAGTTTCAACTAGCTTCGTCATCATATCTTCTAAATTCGGCTTTTTATCATCAGTTTGTTGTGGTGGTTTGTTTTGAAAATTAGGTCTTTGCTGATTGTAAGTATTGTTGGATATTTGTTGATTGCTAGGACCTTGTTGGTTGTTGTATGGAATATTTCGGTTATAGTTCTGGTTTTGATTGTAAATCGGTCTTGGCGGTTGATAATTATTCTGATAATTATTTCTAGGCCTTTGGTTTATGTATGAAATATTCTCTTTGTTCCATTATTAATTCAATACTGAGACAATCTTTTGTCAAATGTGGTCCTCCACACTGCTCACAACTAATTCGTATTGAGTGAATATCCTTAGTCATCTTTTCCATTCGTCTCTCGACAGCATCTATCTTTGCGGAAATGGAATCTAAGTCATGGCTAGAATCGGCTCTAGCTGCTTTAGATGATCTAACGATATCTTTTTCTTGGTGCCACTCTTGTGAGTGGGAAGCAGTGTTATCAATAATTTTATAAGCATCAGTTTCGGTTTTCTTCATAATAGAACCACCAGCTGCTATATCTATGTCTTTCCTTGTAGTGATGTCGCATCCTTGGTAGAATATTTGTACTATTTGACAGGTATCTAAACCATGTTGCGGACATCCTCTTAATAACTTTCCAAATCTTGTCCACGCCTCATATAGAGTTTCATTTGGCTTCTGTGTGAACATAACAATTTCTCCTTGAAGTCTTACGGCTTTAGATGCCGGAAAGAATTGTTTAAGAAATTTTTCAACTAAAACATCCCATGTATCAATCGCCCCTTCAGGTAACGATTCCAACCAATCTTTGGCTTCTCCCTTTAAAGTCCAGGGAAATAACATGAGATATATCTGTTCATCCTCTACTTCTAGGATTTTAAATAGTGTGCAGATCCTATTAAAGGTACGTAGATGTTCATTTGGATCTTCCTTCGGAGCACCACTAAATTGGCATTGATTAGTCACCATGTGTAGAATTTGTCCTTTGATTTCATAATATGGCGCATTAATGTCTTGATGAGTAATTACGTGACCTTAGCCAGTGCGTTTAGCTCTCATTCGGTCTTCCATACTTAATGGTTCCAGATTCTCCATAATTGAATTTGTTGAATCGGAATCACTAGAGGATTCTGATTTAATGGTTCGTTCCTCAACAATCTCTGTTTGAATGATTGGTGGTTCCGGAGGAAAGTTTAGTGGTTCAGGATCTACGAATCGTCCCTGAATATTCTCCGAATTTTCAATTGTGAGGTCGGGTTCAAAAAATGGATTATCGGAAATTTGAACTGGAGTACTTGGTCGACTGGATGACGATTCTAAAGAAAAATCAACGGCGGTAATATTTGCTAAATGTCTTGATCTAGTTACAGGTGATGAACGTACAAAAGGTGGTGAACGTCTTGGTCGGTGTATTCACTGAATATCCTATTAGTTTTTAAAAGGAAAGAAAAATTATATAAGTTATCCAATCAATAGACTTTTCTGATTTTTCCCACGTTTCGAATAGCCAAAAGATGCAGCAGAGGGGCAGGATTCGTTTGGTCTCAATATAATTGAGGACTGTTTGGCTCCAATAACCCGGTCCACGTACAAATCCAACTATTACTACGAACCAGAAAATTTTGATGTCTATCAATTTAACCACTTAAAATAAATTTTCGTAATTTTAAAAAATTTAGATAAGAAGTAGAATAAAAATCTATGTCCTAAAAACTAGAATAGCGAGAAATAAGAAAGAAAAAGAGTGCGTCGAAAAAGGTCGAAAAAGAAAAATGGTTGAAAAATAAAAGGTGATGGAAAAATAAAAGAAACTTATAAAATTTAAAAACACTTGACTAACCTAACCTTATTACTACAACTAACTTAAAATTATAATCGCAAATTGAAATTACTAATTGGAATGATAATTGATACATAGGTAAAAGGCGTCTAAAAATATTAAAGCTTACAAGAAAAACTATATCCCAAATGGCAATAACTTAAAAAGAAACTAAAACTTAAAAAGGCGTCGCAAAATTCTAAAGTACCTAAATCTTAGTCTAAAGAAAAAGCACTTAAGGAATTTTACGGCAAAGCCTAAAATTCTAGATATAAACATAACTATGGCAAAAACTATGAATTAAAACTAAATACGAGCGAAAAATACAAAAATTACGCTAAAACTATTAAAAAGGGACAAAATATAAAAATATATAAAAAGTTGTAAAAATTACAATTTTTATAAAAATATTATTTTTATATTATTTATTTAATAAAACTATTAATTTTAAACTTTAAATAAACTAATTAAACATAAAAATACAAATTAAATATAAAAACTAAATTAAATTATAAAATATATAACCCTAATTAGGGTTTAAATATATTAATAATAATAATTATCCGTAATTAATGCAGGCTGTAGTCAACTGTGGCGTGTCAGACGGGCTCATGCGATCGCATGAGTCCTAAGCTACCCGGCCATGCGATCGCATGGGCTAGGGTTTAGGGCCACAGAGTGGGCTGCTACAGTACCGGACTCGAGTTTTACTATATTTTTTTTTTCTTTTGCAGTAAAATATATTTATAAAATATATTTATAAAATAAATTAAATAAAACTTATATTTTTACAAACTAAAGAAACTTTATAAAACTTAAATATTTACCAAACTCTTAAAAATATTTATATTTTTGTTTTTCTTTTAATATTTTTGAATATTTAAAACGTATTTTTACAAAAGCGTATTTTTTTTATAAAAGTAACTAAAAAGAAAAATCTTTTTTTTATATATATATTAGCGTTGCGCTTCCGGCTTTTAAGCTAGATTGTCTCCCCGCCAGCGGCGCCAAAAATACTTGATGTTATGCGAGGTGTATATAAAATAGCTTTATATTTTAGCAGGAAATACTATTAAATACGATACAATTTTACACAAGATATTTATTTATTTATAGAATGGATATACTTAAACCTTGCTACAACACTTATAGGCAGTGTACCTAATTGTACAGTATTGTAGTTTTTAGTTAGTCCGGTTCGTTCCACAGGGAAAATCTTTAAACAAAGCTTAACTCTATATTAGTTTACTTTTATAGAAATATATCTAAGTAATATTATAATTATGAAGGGGAGTTTTTACCGTTTAATGACCGGTTTGTCAATTTTAAAACTTTAGTCGCAGTTAAAACCAAATATAAAATATTAAAAATAAATACAAGACTTAAATTAAAGCGTAAAGTAAATAACGATAATGAAATTTCGATAAATAAAAGTGCGATAAAATAAACTTGCGATAATTAAAAAGTACGAAAATTAAAGTGCAATTAAATACAATAACAATAAATAAAATGCGATAATTAGAAGTGCAATTAAATATAAAATAAAGGAAATAAAATATGAAATAAAAGAATTATGCTTATTTAAATTTCCGTAATCATGATGTTTGACGTGTTGATTTTAGTTTTATGTCCATGGGTTAATTGTCCTTTGTCCTGGATTATTTAATATGTCCGTCTGGTTTTTGTTCATAACAGTCCATCAGTCATAAATATAAAGTGCGAGTGTCCTCGTCAAATTATCCTTATACCCGAAGTTAAATATTCCAACTAATTGGGGACTTAAACTGTAACAAGGTTTTATTACTTTGTTTAATAATTACACCAGGATGTCGACTGAGTGTAACCCAAGGTTTTAATACTTTGTTAACAATTATGCCAAGTGTCCTTGTACATAATTTCACCCCTGTTTTAATAATTCTAGTGACTATTAATCCATTCCCGTGTCCGGTTAAATGAACGATTATTTGTACATATAAATACCCCGCCCATCGTGTCCGATCAAGTGTAAATGGTTATTTATAGGGATGCCCAATTGTAAATCTTTATATTAACATTAACAAACTATCATTTAGTTAAACAAATATAAAGCCCATTAATAGCCCATAGTCTAATTTCCACAAGTGTCGTTCTTTTGTCCAAACCCCAATTATGGTCCAAAGCCCAATTACCCAATTTTAGTAATTAGCCCAACATCATGATTACTTCGGATTAAATAAGCATAATAATAACTTAGCTACGAGACATTAAATTAAAAAGGTTGAACATAACTTACAATGATAAAAAATAGCGTAGCGTTACACGGACAGAATTTCGACTTACACCCTTACAACATTCGCTAACATACCCTTATTATTAGAATTATAATTAAAATTAAAATTAAAATATAAATTATAAATATAAATATTACGTATGAATGGAGAAGAGGAAAGATATATGTTTTTGCGTTCACCAAACTGCGAACTTATAGGAGATGTGGCCTGACTTTTTATGCCATGCGATCGCATGGACTTTCTTCTTCCTGGCCATGCGATCGCATGGCCAGCTGGGAGAGCTCACATGTTGCTTGTTTCCTTGTGCCGACGTTTTATAAATATAATATAATATATATATTAATTTTAAGAATTAATTATATATTATATTATATTCATATGCATAGTTGACTTGTAATTTTTAGTCCGTTGCGTCGAGCGTTGAGAGTTGACTCTGGTCCCAGTTCTGGATTTTCGAACGTCCTTGCGTACAATTTAATATCTTGTACTTTGCGTTTTGAATCTTGTACTCTTGTAATTTTGAGACGTTTCTTATCAATAATTGGAACCTCATTGATTGTATTTTGTACTTTTGAGCTTTTTGGTAGTTTGCGTCTTCAATTCGTCGAATCTGTCTTTTGTCTTCACCTTTTATTATTTAAACGAATATCACTTGTAAATAGAACAGTTGCAACTAAAAGCTTGTCTTTCTTGAGGAATAATGCTATGAAATATATGTTCGTTTTTAGCATTATCACCCTCGCAATACACGCCGCATGAAAAGCAGGAAGATAGACCAAAACAAACTCTTCGGGCTCCCAAGTGAACTCGGAACCTATACTTCAATGCCATTGAACCTTATAAGTTCTCACCTCTTTATTTCTCACTCTTTTCACTTTTTCGTCAAGTATAGCAACCGGCTACTCAACATACTCTAACTTATTGTTTAGCTCAATTTCGTCTAATGACACCCATGAAGAATTATCCGCAAGACACTTACGGAGATGGAAAACATGAAATGTATTATGGATCCCCGCAAGTTTCTCGGGTAATTCCAAACGATATGCGACTTCGCCCAGACGAGCTAAAACTTTAAATGGCCCAATAAACCGAGGAGCTAACTTTCCCCATTTTCGAAATCGAATAATACCTTTCCATGGCAAAACCTAAAGCATCACCATATCACCTTCTTGAAATTCGATCATTCATCTACGCTTGTCGGCATACGACTTTTGTCTATCTTGAGCCTTTTTCAAATGAGCCCGAATCATATTGATTTTGCTATTCGTTTCTAAAACCAAATCGGTACTCCCGATTTCCTTTTGTCCCACTTCACCGCAACAAATTGGAGTTCGGCACCTTCGCCCATAAAGCATCTCGTAAGGTGGCATCCCGATACTAGTATGATAACTATTATTGTACGAGAATTCCACCAAAGGTAAGTGCTCATCCCAACTACCACCGAAATCAATAATACACGCCCGTAACATATCCTCTAAGGTTTGATTCGTACGTTTGGTTTGACCGTCCGTTTGAGGATGATACACCGTGCTCAATTTTAATTGTGTACCCATATCGTCATGAAACTTTTCCCAAAACCGAGATGTAAAACAGGTATCTCGATCCGAAATAATAGATATAGGAACCCCATGTCGAGCGACTACTTCCTTGATAAACAATTTAGCCAAGGTTTCCGATGATATAGCTTCCCGAATGGGAAGAAACAAAGCACTTTTTGTCAATCGGTCAACTATCACCCAAATTGAATCAAATTGGGTTCTCGCCGTCCTTGGTAACTTTGTGATAAAATCCATGGTAATGTGCTCCCATTTCCACTTCAGGATTTCTAAAGGTTGTAACTTACCATATGGCTTTTGGTGTTCGGCTTTAACTTGCAAACACGTGATGCATTGCTCAACATACTTAACAACATCACGTTTCATGCCCGGCCACCAATACTCCTTCCTTAAATCAAGATACATTTTTGTTGCGTCCGGATGAATGGAATACTTTGACTTATGTGCTTCATCAAGTAGCACTCGTTGATAGTCCCCCATCTTAGGCACCCACACTTTTCCTTGAAAAGACAACAAACCACGCGAGCCCATAGTAATGAACTCCGATTGCCCCACTATTCGTTCCACATGCTTGTTGTGAACGTAAGCCTCTATTTGAATCACACCAAGTTTTTCAAAAAAATCGTTAGTAATAATCATACGTAACAATCCCAATCCTAACGCTGGGTGGTGACTCTTTTGACTTAGCGCATCCGCGACCACATTCGCCTTGCCCGGATGATAAAATATTTCACAATCATAATCTTTTACCACATACATCCACCTACGTTGACGATAATTCAAATCTCTTTGGTTAAAGAGGTGTTTCAAACTCTTATGATCCGAATAAATCGTACTCTTGACACCATACAAGTAATGGTGCCAAATTTTCAATGCATGCACAACCGCCGCCAACTCAAGATCATGAGTCGGATATCTCATTTCATGCTCCTTTAATTGTCGAGAGGCGTAAGCGATGACTTTACCTCTTTGCATTAGAACACACCCGAGCCCATTTAAAGAAGCATCACAATAAACCGTCATGTCTTCTACACCTTCCGGCAACACTAAAACCGGAGCTTGACATAACTTCTATTTTAATAATTGAAAAGCAATTCCTTGCTCGTTCTCCCAAATAAACCTCGCGTTCTTCCTCGTCAATTTCGTCAATGAAGAAGCGATCTTAGAAAAGTCTTGGATAAACCGACGATAATAACCGACCAATCCGAGAAAACTTCGGATTTCCGTAGGCGTAGTCGGTCGTCTCCAACTCTTCACCGTCTCTATCTTCCCCGAATCTACGTAAATACCGTCTTTGTTCACAATGTGACCAAGGAATTGAACTTCCCTTAGCCAAAATTCACATTTGGAGAATTTAGCATACAACTTCTCCTTCCGCAACGTCTTTAACACACTCCGCAAACGATGTTCATGTTCCTTCATACTCTTCGAATAGTCAAGTATGTCGTCAATTAACACAATTACCGACTTGTCCAACATAGGTTGACATACTCGGTTCATAAGGTCCATGAATGCCGCCGGTACATTCGTAAGACCAAAAGGCATAACTACAAACTTAAAATGCCCATAACGCGTTCGAAACGCCGTTTTCTCGATATCTTCCTCACGGACCCGCATTTGCTGATAGCCGGACCGTAGGTCGATTTTAGAGAAATACGTTGCACCTTGGAGTTGGTCAAAAAAAATCATCAATCCGTGACAATGGATAACGATTTTTGATCGTCACTTTATTTAACTCCCGATAATCGATGCACATCCGCATACTACCATCCTTCTTCTTTATGAATTAAATCGGAGCACCCCACGGCGAAGCACTCGGTCGAATGAAACCCTTCTCAAGTAACTCTTGGGTTTGATTTAAAAACTCTTGCATTTCCATCGGCGCTAAACGATAAGGAGTTTTAGCAATGGGGGTAGCCCCCGGAACAAACTCAATGCGAAATTCGACTTGTCTTTCCGCCGGAACACCCGGTAACTCGTCCGGAAAAATGTCTTCAACTTCACTAACCACCGGAATTTCACGAATGGATGGTGGCTCATCACGAGTATCAATAACATGGGCAAGAAAAGTCATGCCACCACTATCAAGGAAACGACGTGTCCGTGCAAAAGTGCATATCGGCACAATCTTCTACGCTTATCACCGTGAATAATTAACTCTCCCCCACTTGGGGTCTTCACACGAATAAATTTTTCATGGCATGCAATATAGGCTCTATGATGATCGAGCCAATCCATACCAACAACGATATCGAAATCACCCAAAGTCATTGGGATAAGATCAATCTTAAAGTTTTCAGCACCAAAAACGACATCACAATTTTTACACACATTAACCACTAGCACCGTCTTGCCGTCCACTATTTCAACTTCTACGGGACGACTTAACTTAGCTAACGGTCTATTAAGTCTAGGCAGAAATTTTGGAGACACAAACGACAAATTTGCACCGCTATCAAATAGAATCCTTGCCGGATTTGAGTAACCATAAAAGTACCTAAGACAACTTCGTTGGATTGTTTGGCCTCATCATTGGTCATCAAGTAATTGCGACCCCTAGCCGTACCCGCCACTCTCTCCAACTTCTTCACATGATCATCATTCAAATCGGGACATTCCGTCCTCTTATGCCCCTCTTTACCACAATTATAACAAGTAAGCTTGGTCGATGCCTTGGTACAATCACGGGCTATGTGCCCTCTTTGATTACAATTATAACATGTGGGTCCAAAACCCCCGAAAGCACCCTTCTTCACACTATTAACGCTTTCAGAGCCTTTTTGTTCTTTTTATTTGAAAAGTTCGAATAACTCGAACCTTCAAACTTTCTCTTTGAAAAAGTGAAATCGCTTTTTCTTGGAACCTCCGGCTCGAAACCCCTCGCTAATTCGTATAAATCTTCAAAAGACTTAGCTATTCCCCGGCTAATCTTACCCTTCAACTCATCACTTAAAGTACGGTAGAAATCTAGCATCAAGTTGTGATCATCACCAACATACTCCGAAAAAAAACAAGTCTTTGCCAAGATGGTAGACTTGAGAGTAACCAAGTCCATTGAACCTAAATTGTGCAACTCGTCCCAGATTTTATCAAGATCGGGAGAAGTTCGGTATTCTTGGAAAAATTCCTTCTTAAACTCCTCCCATGTCAAGCTCATGCATTGCTCTTCACCATATAATTTGATTTTATCGTCCCACCACAACTTGCCCTCTTCGCATAACATGCTAGACCCATACCTCGTCTGCTTCTCTGGAGGACACTCCGCGGTACGGAACGCCCCCTCGATAACGGAAATCCAACAAGTGCTTTTCAATGGATCCCTCACCCCATTAAACTCGGAGGTTGAGTATGTGACGACCCGGAAATTTCCGACCAAATTTAAACTTAATCTTTATATGATTGCGACACGATAAGCAAAGTTTATTAAACCGAGTCTCAAAATGTTTGAACTATTATTCATGAATGCATTTACCCTTTTTGACCATCCCCGACAATTCACGAAAAATAGGTTGTAAATAAATGTATAGATAAATATAAATACAAGTATACATAGATATTATTATTATTATTATTATTATTATTATTATTATTACTATCATTAAAAATCAATATTTTTGTTATAGATTATTATTATTAATATTATTGTTATCATTAAAAAATAATATATTTTATTATTATTAACATTAATATTAATAATATGATTATTATTATTATTATGTATTATTAGTAGTATTTCTATTTCTATTTCTATTACTAATTCTATTATTACATTGTTACTTTTATTATCATTTATAATATTAAGTGTAATATAAATACAATTATATAAACGAACTAATCATAATATATAATTACAGAATTATATATACACGGTTATATAAATATACCTATATACATACAGATTAAGAATATATATAAGAACAGATAGCTATACATACGTATACATGAATATGGATGTATATATATATATATATATATATATATATATATATATATATATATATATATATATATATATATATATATATATATATATATATATATATATATATATATATATATGTATATATACAGTTACAAATAAAGAATAGAACATAATCAATTTCTTATATCTTCTTTACTGTGTTTGATTGATCTTTTAAATCTATCAAGTACCAATCACGACTTAAAACAGAAGAGTAATCCAAGAAATTTGTTAGCCATCGACCTCATGCGTTTTTTTTTGTATTTTCTGTCAAAAATCTTGTCGACTTCTATTACATCTACTACCACTTCTGTTGCTCGTTAATGATAGCAAAGCCCCAACTCCTCTCTCACTTCTCTCTATCTTTCTCGTTTCCCCTTCTTCACAAACACTGTTTTTCTGTTTGATCGAACCCCAAAAAAAAAAAAAAACAAAATATCAAACCCAGAATGATGCTACTGCTACACCTGCTTGTTTGTTGCAACTATATATTTTCTGTCCGAACCCTATACCATGAAACCACCGCTGCAAGTAAACACCACAAATACTAGTGCTCACTGTCATGATACTTTTTGTTTCTGCCTAAATCAGAACCCCATCGGTTGTTGATGTTTTCTGCTTCAACCATTGCCACCATCATATTTAATATTTACTTCTGCTGTATGATGTTCTTTTCGCGAAAACAATGAGAACCCTCATAACCCACCTACAAGATATTTAATTAAGTATCTATTGATGTTTCTTGGCCAAGACAAAAGCTACAAATAATATTGAAATTCTCGTGATTTATGCATTCGATTAAAGTTGCCGTTTTATTTTTCTTGGCCGACCACTTTTAAGGCATGAACAACTCCATTTTTTTTTATTCTATAGTGGGTTACAAGAGGAATATTGGTTCATTATGGGAATGTGCAAGTAAAAAAAAAATAAAAAAAATAAAAAAAAAGAAACGCTACATCCTAATATGGAGTTGGATAAAGCTTCTTTATAAAAGTAGTATTATAAAATTTGGAACTAGTGGTACACATGATATTTAATCGGGACTCATGGTCGAAACATGATGGAACTTTTTAGTATTTTTTTTTTATGGTGAAAGAGTTATGGACAATGATGGGGTCTTGATGTCAATAAAGATGGCTTTTGCTTTTCTTCTCAAAACACCGAATTCTTATATTGCATTTTTTTTATACTTGAGCCACTATTATTTAAGAGGTTTACAAACAGAAATTGTTTTTAGCCACGTTATTATTAGACGTGACTAGATGTTTTTCGAATTGTATTTAAGTAACCAGTAGGTCACGATTGCAAACACCTTTACATTATTTTTTTTTAAAACATTTTTGTCTCATTCAACTAAACCAAACCCCACTAGTAGTCTTTTAAAAAAAAAAAAAAAAAGGTTAAAGGTACCGAGATATTTTTTATTTTATTGATTAAATTAAGATACTTGATTTATCAGTATTATTATGGTGGGGTTGTTATGATTTCCATTTGGGGCCGTTAGCTTTATTTTTTTATTTTATTATATTTAAAAAAAACCTTGAATCCAAGAAAAAGTGTGCAAATCAAAGCAAGACCACACCATCTGTTCATAAACTGAAAACTTCATTCTATTTTTCTTTTTTGCCGAGAAAAGATGTATGTTAGGTGGGCCGAACGAAGTTTTGGGTTAAAATGAATTACATTACATTACATTACACTGTGTTCTAAAACAGAAAGCATTAAACAGTCCAATGGTAGGGCGTGTTGGTATTGAGCAAGAGGTCGAGGGTTCGAGCCCGAGTTCGGGCATGGGCTGCTAATTCTTTTTAGGCCATTTTCCTTAAAGGTAGTATTTTATTTTTTATTAATATTTATTAATATGATTATTATGATTATTAATGTTATTATTACTTATTGTTGTTATTATACAATTAAAAAGATTACTACTATTAACAATTAGTTATTATTAAGTAATAACATTAGAACATAACAAGTATTATTATTATTATTATTATTATTATTATTATTATTATTATTATTATTATTATTATTATTATTATTATTATTATTATTATTATTATCACTTTATAAATGTTAGAACCATTTTTATTAATAGAAGTATATTATTATTATTAATATCATTATTTTTATCACTAATGAAATCATAACCATTAGCATCTTAATTAGTAATATTAAGTAGTATAACTATTATTTTTTTTTAGTATTATTAATATTACTCTAGTATTACTTTAACTAATATTTTGTAAACAAAAGATTAAGTAAATAAAAATATGTATAATAACCATAACTTAAATATATAAACACTTTACTTAAATATAAAAAAATGAATATATAATAAAGTATATAAGTCATTAATATAAAAGTTATCACTAATAATAATATAATTATTGGTTCAATTACAATTATATGTATTGATGAAAATACAAATGATATAGGTTTGTGAATCCGAGGCCAACCCTGCATTGTTCAAATGTCGTCATATGTATTTTTACTACAAAATACAGTACAGTGAGTTTCATTTGCTCCTTTTTTTAAATGCTTTTGCAATATATATTTTTGGGACTGAGAATACATGCGCTGCTTTTATAAATACTTTACGAAATAGACACAAGTGATCGAAACTACATTCTATGGTTGGATTATTAAACCGAATATGCCCCTTTTTAGTCTGGTAATCTAAGAATTAGGGAACAGACACCCTAATTGACGCGAATCCTAAAGATAGATCTATCGGGCCCAACAAGCCCCATCCAAAGTACCGGATGCTTTAGTACTTCAAAATTTATATCATGTCCGAAGGAGGATCCCGGAATAATGGGGATATTCTTATATGCATATTGTGAATGTCGGTTACCAGGTGTTCAATCCATATGAATGATATTTTTGTCTCTATGCATGGGACGTATGATTATGAGAAATGGAAGTATGAAATCTTGTGGTCTATTAAAATTATGAAATGATTCTTTATGATAAACTAATGAACTCACCAATCTTTTGGTTGACACTTTAAAGCATGTTTATTCTCAGGTACGAAAGAAATCTTCCGCTGTGCATTTGCTCATATTAGAGGTATTACTTGGAGTCATTCATGACATATTTCAAAAGATGTTGCATTCGAGTCGTTGAGTTCATCAAGATTATTATTATTATTAAGTCAATTATATTTGGATATATTATGAAATGCTTTACATGCCTGTCAACTGTCGATGTAAAGAAAGTTTGTCTTTTAAAAACGAATGCAATGTTTGTAAAATTTATCATATAGAGGTCAATTACCTCGCGATGTAATCAACTGTTGTGAATCGTTTGTAATCGATATGGACTTCTTCCGGATGGATTAGGACGGGTCACTACAGTTGGTATCAGAGTGGTGGTCTTAGCGAACCAGGTCTTGCATTAGCGTGCCTAACTGATAGTCGTTAGGATGCATTAGTGAGTCTGGACTTCGACCATGTCTGCATGTCAAAAGTTTTGCTTATCATTTTTATCGGAAAACATCTGCTTATCATCCTTAGGAAATTACCTACTCATTATTCTTAGTCTAGACACATTTTACTGCATTGACTGCATGAATAGTGTATAGACAAAATTCATATCTTAGCGTATCTGACAATTCATATCTTAGTGTATCTGTTACTGTAGACCTTGCCTGATATCTCTCGTAAATTTCTCCTTAATTTAAGAGATCCTGGTACTATATATATCTATGCAAATTATGCATTGAGAATACCATCTAACTATCAATTGATGCCACTAAACTCTTCATACCAAAAATCTTTCCTGAGATCGTTTAAGATGGCCTCTACGAATCGACCAAGTTCATCTGACTCCGAAGACAGCGTGACAGGAGCACACCAACCAATCAACTACCGTGATTACTGGAGAAAATGGGGATGGGTTCGCGACATACTCACCCTGTGGAGAAAGGAAGAAGGTACTCCATATCATGAATCAAATCTACCACCTAACCTTGGAGTACTTGACCCGCTCACCGGTGAACCCGTTCGCAATACCGTTTATACCCTATTTGAAAGAATTTTTCGTCTTGAAACTACCATTAATGGAACTAGAGAAGATATCCGACCTCTACCTCACATTGATAAACAACTCGGGTTAGTAGAAGAAGTTAGAGAACTCCGAGATCGAGTATTAACTTTAGAGAGCACGGTATTCAATTTGCAATCATCAACAGTATCACCAACACCAGTAACATCACCAGCCTTAGCACCAATGGCACCAGTACCACCAACAACCCAAGTTTCAACAATCCATGCCTCAACATCTCATTCTGTACCTCGAGTATAATTATCGTTCCACAAATCATTCTACATCATTTATCTTCGTTCGACATGACGATTATGTAAACTCTAATGTTTTAGAGATTATGTATCATAGTTCTAATCATAAATCTGATGAGTTTAATATCACATTGACTCATTAAATCCATAATTACATCTGAAGAAAATATATATGTAAATATATTTTCATAAAGATTGTGATTAAAAATTCTTTCGTACAAACTGTTAATGGTAAAAATATTTTAACGGGTAGGTAATACCCGAGAAATATTTAAGATTTCACATTAATAAGTTACATTGTACAGTCTTCGAATCTAATTCAACGGTCGATTACCATCCTACCTACATCTATCGATATACGAATCCGTTCACCATAGAATAACCATTTTCATTCAAATTCAATTTCATATTTGGATTTTTACTTACCAGAATCCAACAAGTGGCATAATGAAGAAATAATAGACATAATAAAAATTGATTAGAAACAGACTAATTAACAATATGGAATTTTGTTAAGAAACCATGCTAACTGTTCCTAGCTAACTGATTACATTCTATTTATCGCATTTTATTTATTGCAATTTAATTATCGCAATTTACATTCCCGCAATTTTATTTATTGTCATCTAATTTCTGTTATTTACTTTACGCACTTTAGTTATCGTTATTTAATTCCTGTTATTTATTTTACGCACTTTAAATATCGGGACACGTATACAAGGTTTTGACATATCATATCGATGCATCTATATATATTATTTGGAATCACCATAGACACTCTATATGAAGTAATGATTGAGTTCTCTATACAGGGTTGAGGTTGATTCTATAATAATATATATACTTTGAGTTGTGATCGAGTCTGAGACATGTACACGGGTCCCGATACGTATTAATTAATTCAGATATTATATATTAAGCTATATATGTATTATCGGACTGTTAATTGTGGACTATCAAATATGGACTGTCGACATTGGATAATTAAAATGAATTAAAATATTGATTATAACATATGAAACTAAACATATCTTCAAGTTTGCCACTTGATTTCATCTTAAACCTCATTTGTATCTTGACGATTACAATCTGCGTTCAAACCTTTCATGATTCTTGAAAACACCTCAATCAAATGGATGAACACACTTCATCTACGGAAGGAAAGATTTATGCATATAGTTATGCATCTGGAAAACTCTCAGAACCTGAGTAAACGTTTAACATGTATCTGTGCTAGATCCTTTAGCATTATTATTACCCAAAATAACTTTACAATCCCTTTTCAAAGTAGTAAATTTTGTCACAGCTTCAGCAAATCAACTTCGACTTTCATTCGAAACAACCTTATTATAACCTTGAAATATATGCGTGCTCTTTTACTATTACCGGGAAACCTTTTATATTCCACCATATTACCATCAGCGTTTAATCATCTAAAAAATACAATTCTCTTGAGACCACCTCGGATTGATAACCGATGATTCAGATATCGTAGCATTAAATGCAGAGGAAACAGAAAAATTGTAGATGGTCTAAATGGCCAAAAGTTTGATGATAAAAAAGGAAGTGTTAGGAACACTCGATAGAAAATTTGGTACTGAAGAACAGATTGAGTAAACCATGAAGGAGACCAAGGCCAAATACAAGGACCATACCATAAATACAAAGAATCCAGGTAATTCTGGATCCGATGAAACCTTCAACGAATATCTTGCTCCGTACTTATGTTAAAATCTTGCGGAAAATCTTTCTTCACCAACCATCGAACTTAGAAATTCTAAAATATCATCATAAATATCTTCGATATTTCTGCAGATAATTTCATAAATATTCTCGTCCGAAATTATTTATATCTTCGTGTTATCTATATTACATCATAAAGGAAACTATTTTAGTTTCTAAATTTCTTTAAAATTTGAGTTTGAATTATGAATGATTTTAAAGTAGTGTTGGGAGCTGAAGCATGAGTTAGTATAATATAATGACACTTGATCAACGTGATTATATTACAGTAAGTCATGCTAAGTTTCTAATGGAATGTGATGATTCACAGACCATAACGTCATCATGTACCATGTTACACGACTCCATTCTATCTAATCTCCAAACATATCAAGAATATAATTTCTTGATAGTTCTACCTTTTCTTTTGAATTCTGGTAATTTGATAAATCAAATCGTGCTACTACCTTTCCTTTCTACCTTGTATATTATGATAATTCGAAACTTCATACTTACGAATTCTGGACCATTATTCGGTTGACTTAAAGTCGGGAATAGAAAACAAAAGGATGGAACTCCAAAATATAAAGGAAATGAGAAGGGTGGATTTATAGTGAAATATCCGACAGAGAAATCAAAGCAGATTATCGTATTTAACCAAAGAAGATCCTATTTCCTTAATTACCGGAAATTCAAATCTTACTACAAAAATTTTCTATAAGTCCCTTGAATTTCGGAAATCAACCGTGACTATGTCACCGGTTAAGACAAATTTGCATTTACTCATTTTATTCTTTTGTGATAGCTTCACTAGTACTCTTCGAGTAATCGAATTATCTTATCCATATTACTCAACAGTAATAAAACTCTATTTATCAGCTCATTTTAGTCATGAAAACATTTTTATTGTTAACCATAACGACCTCGATCAAATTTCGGGACGAAATTTCTTTAACGGGTAGGTACTGTGACGACCCGGAAATTTCCGACCAAATTTAAACTTAATCTTTATATGATTGCGACACGATAAGCAAAGTTTATTAAACCGAGTCTCAAAATGTTTGAACTATTATTCATGAATGCATTTACCCTTTTTGACCATCCCCGACAATTCACGAAAAATAGGTTGTAAATAAATGTATAGATAAATATAAATACAAGTATACATAGATATTATTATTATTATTATTATTATTATTATTATTATTATTATTATTATTACTATCATTAAAAATCAATATTTTTGTTATAGATTATTATTATTAATATTATTGTTATCATTAAAAAATAATATATTTTATTATTATTAACATTAATATTAATAATATGATTATTATTATTATTATGTATTATTAGTAGTATTTCTATTTCTATTTCTATTACTAATTCTATTATTACATTGTTACTTTTATTATCATTTATAATATTAAGTGTAATATAAATACAATTATATAAACGAACTAATCATAATATATAATTACAGAATTATATATACACGGTTATATAAATATACCTATATACATACAGATTACGAATATATATAAGAGCAGATAGCTATACATACGTATACATGAATATGGATGTATATATATATATATATATAGATATATATATATATATATATATATATATATATATATATATATATATATATATATATATATGTATATATACAGTTACAAATAAAGAATAGAACATAATCAATTTCTTATATCTTCTTTACTGTGTTTGATTGATCTTTTAAATCTATCAAGTACCAATCACGACTTAAAACAGAAGAGTAATCCAAGAAATTTGTTAGCCATCGACCTCATGCGTTTTTTTTGTATTTTCTGTCAAAAATCTTGTCGACTTCTATTACATCTACTACCACTTCTGTTGCTCGTTAATGATAGCAAAGCCCCAACTCCTCTCTCACTTCTCTCTATCTTTCTCGTTTCCCCTTCTTCACAAACTCACGAAGACACCACCATCATTCATCTATGTAAGCTACGACTGCTATACACCTTCTATTTTATTCGATCCCCATCATCAAACACCATTTAATCCATCTGTTTTATTTCTGTTTTTCTGTTTGATCGAACCCAAAAAAAAAAAAAAAAAAAATATCAAACCCAGAATGATGCTACTGCTACACCTGCTTGTTTGTAGCAACTATATATTTTCTGTCCGAACCCTATACCATGAAACCACCGCTGCAAGTAAACACCACAAATACTAGTGCTCACTGTCATGATACTTTTTGTTTCTGCCTAAATCAGAACCCCATCGGTTGTTGATGTTTTCTGCTTCAACCATTGCCACCATCATATTTAATATTTACTTCTGCTGTATGATGTTCTTTTCACGAAAACAATGAGAACCCTCATAACCCACCTACAAGATATTTAATTAAGTATCTGTTGCTGTTTCTTGGCCGAGACAAAAGCTACAAATAATATTGAAATTCTCGTGATTTATGCATGCGATTAAAGTTGCCGTTTTATTTTTCTTGGCCGACCACTTTTAAGGCATGAACAACTCCATTTTTTTTTTATTCTATAGTGGGTTACAAGAGGAATATTGGTTCATTATGGGAATGTGCAAGTAAAAAAATAAAAAAAATAAAAAAAATAAAAAAAAAAGAAACGCTACATCCTAATATGGAGTTGGATAAAGCTTCTTTATAAAAGTAGTATTATAAAATTTGGAACTAGTGGTACACATGAGATTTAATCGGGACTCATGGTCGAAACATGATGGAACTTTTTAGTATTATTTTTTTTTTATGGTGAAAGAGTTATGGACAATGATGGGGTCTTGATGTCAATAAAGATGGCTTTTGCTTTTCTTCTCAAAACACCGAATTCTTATATTGCATTTTTTTTATACTTGAGCCACTATTATTTAAGAGGTTTACAAACAGAAATTGTTTTTAGCCACGTTATTATTGGACGTGACTAGATGTTTTTCGAATTGTATTTAAGTAACCAGTAGGTCACGATTGCAAACACCTTTACATTATTTTTTTTAAAACATTTTTGTCTCATTCAACTAAACCAAACCCCACTAGTAGTCTTTTTTAAAAAAAAAAAAAAAAAAGGTTAAAGGTACCGAGATATTTTTTATTTTATTGATTAAATTAAGATACTTGATTTATCAGTATTATTATGGTGGGGTTGTTATGATTTCCATTTGGGGCCGTTAGCTTTATTTTTTTATTTTATTATATTTAAAAAAAACCTTGAATCAAAGAAAAAGTGTGCAAATCAAAGCAAGACCACACCATCTGTTCATAAACTGAAAACTTCATTCTATTTTTCTTTTTTGCCGAGAAAAGATGTATGTTAGGTGGGCCGAACGAAGTTTTGGGTTAAAATGAATTACATTACATTACATTACATTACACTGTGATCTAAAACAGAAAGCACTAAACAGTCCAATGGTAGGGCGTGTTGGTATTGAGCAAGAGGTCGAGGGTTCGAGCCCGAGTTCGGGCATGGGCTACTAATTCTTTTTAGGCCATTTTCCTTAAAGGTAGTATTTTATTTATTATTAATATTTATTAATATGATTATTATGATTATTAATGTTATTATTACTTATTGTTGTTATTATACAATTAAAAAGATTACTGTTATTAACAATTAGTTATTATTAAGTAATAACATTAGAACATAACAAGTATTATTATTATTATTATTATTATTATTATTATTATTATTATTATTATTATTATTATTATTATTATTATTATTATTATTATTATTATTATCACTTTATAAATGTTAGAACCATTTTTATTAATACAAGTATATTATTATTATTATTAATATCATTATTTTTATCACTAATGAAATCATAACCATTAGCATCTTAATTAGTAATATTAAGTAGTATAACTATTATTATTTTTTTAGTATTATTAATATTACTCTAGTATTACTTTAACTAATATTTTGTAAACAAAAGATTAAGTAAATAAAAATATGTATAATAACCATAACTTAAATATATAAACACTTTACTTAAATATAAAAAAATGAATATATAATAAAGTATATAAGTCATTAATATAAAAGTTATCACTAATAATAATATAATTATTGGTTCAATTACAATTATATGTATTGATGAAAATACAAATGATATAGGTTTGTGAATCCGAGGCCAACCCTGCATTGTTCAAATGTCGTCATATGTATTTTTACTACAAAATACAGTACAGTGAGTTTGATTTGCTCCTTTTTTAAATGCTTTTGCAATATATATTTTTGGGACTGAGAATACATGCGCTGCTTTTATAAATACTTTACGAAATAGACACAAGTGATCGAAACTACATTCTATGGTTGGATTATTAAACCGAATATGCCCCTTTTTAGTCTGGTAATCTAAGAATTAGGGAACAGACACCCTAATTGACGCGAATCCTAAAGATAGATCTATCGGGCCCAACAAGCCCCATCCAAAGTACCGGATGCTTTAGTACTTCGAAATTTATATCATGTCCGAAGGAGGATCCCGGAATGATGGGGATATTCTTATATGCATATTGTGAATGTCGGTTACCAGGTGTTCAATCCATATGAATGATATTTTTGTCTCTATGCATGGGACGTATGATTATGAGAAATGGAAGTATGAAATCTTGTGGTCTATTAAAATTATGAAATGATTCTTTATGATAAACTAATGAACTCACCAACCTTTTGTTTGACACTTTAAAGCATGTTTATTCTCAGGTACGAAAGAAATCTTCCGCTGTGCATTTGCTCATATTAGAGATATTACTTGGAGTCATTCATGACATATTTCAAAAGATGTTGCATTCGAGTCGTTGAGTTCATCAAGATTATTATTATTATTAAGTCAATTATATTTGGATATATTATGAAATGCTTTACATGCCTGTCAACTGTCGATGTAACGAAAGTTTGTCTTTTAAAAACGAATGCAATGTTTGTAAAATTTATCATATAGAGGTCAATTACCTCGCGATGTAATCAACTGTTGTGAATCGTTTGTAATCGATATGGACTTCGTCCAGATGGATTAGGACGGGTCACTACAGAGTATCCTTGAAATTTTTGTAATGGAAGTCCCGCCTTCCACCCCCACCATTACCTTCACCCCCTTCACCTCGAGGATAAATGTTTCTAGCTTCTAAAGCCTCCTCTATTGCGGCTTTCATTCGTTCATTGATCATTTTGGTCACTTGTACATCAACTGACTCTTGAAAGACCTTCCGAACATCGTCAACAATATCCTTTTTTAGCCTTTTAAATATGGCCTCAACCTTGGCCGTGAGTTCAACGTCCTCACTTGTACTTCTGTCATTGGTGTCGTGTCCATTTCTCATATTCATTCTATAAAACGAAGTAAATTAAGCAACGAGACGAAAGGACTTAACACATATGTATATACATATACACCACACTACCCCATCTTGCTCAACAATCGTCGTACATCGCTTGTTTGACACGATTTGAACCCGTAACAATGGTAGCTAATCATTGTTACGCGAGCACGTAGCATTAACTTGCTAGTACAATGTAACATCCCGCCTTTCTCCGTTTACTTTTTCGTTTACTTATTTAAAGTCCGTTATATGTTTATAACATCTTCCATTGATACGCGTTTTAAATTATCTTGTTTAGGTAATTCACGCACCCGAATGAAACTTGAAGGACCAAACTTGCCAAATGACCAAACCTTTGACTAGGTCAAAGTGGTCATACCATCCTCATCCATTCATCACTCCTCTTTCATCTTTGCTACTTCCTCCATTTTCTCTCAACTCCCAATTTCAAAGAATCATCATCCAAATCCGAGCTAGCGGTGTTTTGTAAAACAAATTACATTTTTGGAATCCTTGCAACTTCCTCTTCGATTCTATACCGATTTCATTACATTTGGGTAACTTTCTAAAATCACTAGATTTTGTGTTCTTGATGTTTTTAACTTATAAAGTTGTTAATTAGTGTCTATGGCTCAAGTCTAACATGAATATATGATTTATATGCTCGATCTCGTTGTTTTAGTGTAACTAGCATGAACATGAAAAGTGTGTGTTTGATTTCGAGTTTTGGATGATTTAAATGTTGTTGTTATGATATAGTGAAAGTATTAAATGTGTTCCTAATATCACTAGCTTCAATTTGATGTGTAGGTTACTTTAGAAAACTTCATGAACTTGATTATTGATTTTGGTGAATTTGGACTAGAGTTTGATGAACTTGAAATGGACTTTTGATGCTTTGAATGACATGAGATGTTATTAGTAAGTGTTAGGTTGTATTGTATGCTTGATTACCTACGAAATGGCGTATTGTATGTAGGTAGTAAGTTTCCGAATCATTGATTTGCATTTATGAGCTTGAATGTCATTAATGTTGAGCATTCAATGTGATTTTGGTTGTTGTGAGTGGTAGATTGATTGATAAAATGTGCTTGGTTGTTTTCATTGTCAAAATACCTTTCCGATGATATAAAATACATGTTATAAGTGTTTGCGGATCATAAATTGTGTTTGGTTGCGTTTTGGTTCGTGCACTTGTGTGTTTTCAGCATAGCAGACCTGTATACCAATCTGGATGCCATCCAGATTATTGGAAGCCGTCCAGGCCTTCAATACTGGACGCCGTCCAGCCATTTTGGACGCCGTCCAGTTTGCCTATCAGGGGACTGTCCAACTTGGTCATTTTATGAAAAATGTTTGCCATGCTATGGACCTCCGATTCACATGTAATTTGTTCTAACATGATCATATATGATTAAAAACCTCAAAAAAAAGTTCGGGACCCGACCCGAACGTGTTGACTTTTTCGTTGACTTTGACCCGACCAAAGTTGACTTTTAATCAAACTTAACCAAATGTTTGTGCAATCGTTCTAACATGCTTTTATACTTATACCTTGCATGAAACATGACAATTTAATTCACATGCTATTATAATCGAGTCTTAACGAGTCATAGGACTAATTGAACACTTTGACCGACCGTGTTTACTGATATTGATACAAACCTATTTGTTTAGGTCAAGACTAGCACTCGTTCTTGAACACGTTTACTTGTTGAAGTACCTTTTCATACGTGCACTCAAGGTGAGATCATAGTCCCACTTTTACTCTTTTGAACTTACATTTGGGATGAGAAAACATAAACGTTTCTTTTTACTAAGAGAACACAAGTACAAGAAAACAAACATTCTACATACGAGTTTGAACAAAAATCCTCAATTCCATTATCATTAGTTACACTTGCCGGGTGTAAGCGAGAACTTATGTTATATGGCCATATGGGTTTGACAAACCCTCATTCAGACGGTTCGCTACCGTTTATGAATGGAATATATTTTCGAGAAACAGTGTATGTTCTAACACTATTGTGATGGGGTTCTATGGAAGGAATGTTAAGCATTGATAATTGGGTGCTCGTGAATATTACTTTTGGAATGTATTACTATTATATCACTGTTACAAAATCTTGTGGTTCACTTGTACCTACTTACTTAAACCTATGATTTCACCAATGTTTTCGTTGACAGATTTCTATGTTTTTCTCAGGTCCTTGAACGTTTTATGATACATGCTTCCGCTCATTACTTTTGATACTTGCTTGGATGTCGAGTATACATGCATACGTGGAGCGTCTTTTGGCTACTTTCAAATTGTGTCGCATATGTTTCAATTATACTTTAAACTTTGTTATATAACTAGTTGTCGAACTACCTTGTAAACCTTGAAACATCTTTACTTTTGAAATGAATGCGACATACTTTTGGTCAAACGTTGTTTTAAAGACTTATGACCACGTAACGCGACCTAAGTAGACGGCGCCGTCAATGACGATTTTGTCAGGTCGCTACAGATGGTATTAGAGCGTTGGTTGTAGGGATTTAGAGTTCATTGGTGTCAACCCCGAGTCATAGGGTACATTAGTGAGTCTAGACTACAACCGGCATATAGACTTGAAGTAGGAATTACTTGACTACTTGTGCATTTATACTCGAACGTTTCTACTCATATCCACTCTTATTTCATCTTAATCTCACAACGTTTAATTTGATTGGCACGCCACCTTGACTTAGTGAAATAATGTCGAATGCACATATGAATTAGGGTAATATAATTTCCGGGATTATATTACGGTGACTCATATGAACATTACGACATTATGGCATAAAGAATTTAAGGCGAGTCAAGGAAAATTTTTCTCTATCTTTATTCCATATCATGATTAGTATTATTAAAAATACTAATCAACGGTATTCTTGTGTTTTGAAGGAACAGTGCCTCCTCGTCATGTGCCACGCCATGAGACTCCCGAACAAGCTCTACAACGAATGATAGCCACCACCGTGGATGCGGCCATGGCTGGTCACTTCTCCAACAACAACAATAACAACAACCACAACAACAATAATCAAGGGGCCGGTAACTCAAGTGAAGGGTGCTCCTACAAAGCCTTCATGGGGTGCAAGCCTCATACTTTTGATGGGACCGGGGGACCGGTTACTCTCACTCGATGGTTCGAACAAACGGAGGCCGTCTTTAGCATAAGCGGTTGTCAGGACCAAGATAAGTTCAAATACTCCACTCACACTTTCGCCGGTGTCACCCTCACATGGTGGAACACCTATGTACAATCGGTGGATACCGATGAAGCTCACGCCCTCTCTTGGGCCGACTTAACGGAAAAGATGATCGTCGAATATTTCCCTCGTGAAGAAACCCGAAGGCTCGAACAAGAGCTAAGAACTTTGAAAGCGGTCGGAAACGATCTCAAGGCTTATAATCAACGATTTTCTGAACTAGCCTTGATGTGCCCAAACCTTGTGAACCCCGAAGCCTTAAGGGTTGAACTTTACATGGATGGTCTTCCAAAGAGCATCAAACACGGGGTAATGTCATCCAAACCCGCTAATCATCAAGAAACTTTGAGCATGGCCCGCAAGTTGATAGAAATGCTGGACGAAATCGTAGTGCCGGCACCTAAAGTTGAGGATAAGTCGGGTAACAACAAAAGAAAATGGGAATCCCCTCAATCAAACAACAACAACTTTGCCAAAAAGCCTTACACCTCCGACGGCAAGAAGGGTTATGCCGGAAACGTACCTCTTTGCAACAAATGCAACAAGCATCACTTTGGTGAATGTGGCAAGCTAATTTGCCATCGGTGCCAAGGAGTTGGTCATAAGGCCAACGAATGTAAAAGTGTCACCCCCATCGCTTAAAAGGGGCCTAATGCACCAAAGACGGGCACTTGTTACGAATGTGGCCAAACGGACCATTATAGAAATGCATGTCCGAAGAAGAAAGATAACACAAATACGCGTGGCTGAGCTTTCAACATTAACACCGAGGAAGCCTGAGATGACAATGAA
The DNA here is from genome assembly GCF_046630445.1 of Rutidosis leptorrhynchoides. Classification (NCBI taxonomy): domain Eukaryota; kingdom Viridiplantae; phylum Streptophyta; class Magnoliopsida; order Asterales; family Asteraceae; genus Rutidosis; species Rutidosis leptorrhynchoides. The sequence continues at coordinate 281,455,732 of NC_092336.1, forward strand.
TTAGTCATGTGTACATTTCTTCTCAACAACTCTTATGTTACTTGCTTATTCGATTCGGGTGCCGATAAATGCTTTATATCCAAGACTTTGACTTATTCTTTTAGCACTCCACCACTTCCACTAGATACCACTTATACCATTGAAGTAGCCAACGGAAAACTATTGAGTGCCGACACATATTACCGGGGGTGTAGGTTAAACATTTTGGGTAATGAGTTTGAAATTGACTTGATACCCATGGAACTAGGAAGCTTTGATGTGATAATCGGTATAAATTGGTTAGCCAAAACGAAATCTCATATCCTTTGTGATCTTAACGCAATCCGAATTCCTATCGAGAATGGTGAACCCTTGATTGTTTATGGCGATAAGAGTAGCACCGGACTCAACCTTGTTTCGTGCCTTAAAGTTAGAAAACTACTCCGTAAGGGTTGTTTTGCGATCCTTGCCCACGTTAAGAAAGTCGAGTCTGATGAGAAGCATATCGATGATGTGCCAATTGTTAGTTACTTTTCCGATGTATTTCCCGACGAATTGCCGGGTCTTCCACCTCATCGACCGGTAGAATTCCAAATCGATCTTATTCTGGGAGCCGCACCCATAGCACGTGCACCATATAGACTTGCTCCATCCGAAATGCAAGAATTGCAAAGTCAAATCCAAGAACTACTTGACCGTGGTTTTATCCAACCTAGCCATTCACCATGGGGCGCTCCGATTTTGTTTGTTAAAAAGAAAGACGGATCCCTACGAATGTGTATCGATTATCGTGAACTAAATAAATTGACGGTTAAGAACCGATATCCTCTTCCTCGCATCGATGACCTCTTTGATCAACTACAAGGATCTCGTGTATATTCTAAAATCGATCTCCGCTCGGGTTATCATCAATTAAGGGTTAAGGGGGAAGATGTCTCCAAAATCGCTTTCCGGACTCGTTATGGTAGTTATGAATTTATTGACATGCCATTTGGTCTCACTAACACACCAGCGGTGTTCATGGATCTTATGAACCACGTCTGCAAACCGTATCTCGATAAATTCATTATTGTGTTCATCGATGACATCTTGGTCTATTCTAAAAGCGAAGAAGAACACGAACAACATCTCCAACTTGTGCTTGAACTCTTGAGACAAGAACGACTCTATGCCAAATTCTCCAAGTGTGAATTTTGGTTGAAGGAAGTTCAATTTCTTGGTCATGTTGTAAGTGATCAAGGTATTAAAGTCGATCCATCGAAAATGGAAGCCATTATTAAATGGGAGACTCCTACTACTCCTACTCACATTCGTTAATTTTTGGGTCTCGCCGGATACTACCGTAGATTCATCAAGGATTTCTCTTTGGTTACTCATCCTCTAACCGCGTTAACTCACAAGGGAAAGAAATTCATTTGGGCGACCGAACAAGAATCCGCATTTCAAATCTTGAAAACAAAGCTAACCACCGCTCCTATCTTGTCACTTCCCGAAGGCAATGACGATTTTGTTGTATATTGCGATGCCTCGAAACATGGTATTGATGCAACGAAAGAAAGTCATTGCTTATGCCTCTCGACAACTCAAAATTCATGAACGAAACTACACGACACATGATCTCGAACTCGGAGCCGTTGTCTTCGCACTTAAAATGTGGAGACATTATCTTTATGGAACCAAAAGTACCATCTTCACCGATCACAAAAGCCTTCAACACATCTTTGATCAAAAACAACTAAACATGAGACAACGATGGTGGATTGAAACTTTAAACGATTATGATTGTGAGCTTCGTTACCATCCCGGGAAGGCAAACGTAGTAGCCGATGCCTTGAGTCGAAAAGAAAGAGCAGTTCCTCTTCGTATCTGAGCTTTAAGCATCACCATTCACACCAACCTCAATAGTCAAATTCGTGTAGCCCAAGACGAGGTTCTCAAGGATGAAAACATCTCTCTCGAACACTTGAATGTCCTCACCTCTCGATTCAAAGTTAAGGAAACCAAACTCCGATATTTTGCCGGAAGAATTTGGGTGCCTAGTTATGGGGACTTGCGAAGCCTTATTTTAGACGAAGCCCATAAGTCAAGATATTTTATTCACCCCGGTGCCAATAAGATGTACCACGACCTCAAAGAACAATATTGGCGGCCGAACATTAAAAAGGACGTTGCTATTTATGTTGGAAAGTGCCTAACTTGCTCCAAAGTCAAAGCCGAACATCAAAGACCGTCCGGACTACTTCAACAACCCGAAATCCCGCAATGGAAGTGGGAAAGGATAACGATGGATTTTATCACCAAACTACCAAATACGGTTGGCGGTTATGATACTATTTGGGTTATTGTTGACCGTCTCACCAAATCCGCACATTTCCTAGCCATGAAGGAAACCGACAACATGGAGAAACTCGCACAACTTTACATTAAAGAAATCGTAGCCCGACATGGTGTACCCTTATCGATTATCTCCGACCGATATGGCCGTTTTGCTTCTAGATTTTGGCGTACTTTACAAAAAGCGTTGGGAATGCGTTTAGACATGTGCACCGCATATCATCCACAAAGCGACGGGCAAAGCGAACGCACAATTCAAACTTTGGAAGACATGCTACGAGCTTGCATTGTCGACTTTGGAAAAGCTTGGGATAAGCAATTGCCTCTCGCCGAATTCTCCTACAACAATAGTTATCACGCGAGTATTAACGCCGCACCATTCGAAGCTTTATATGGCCGAAAATGTCATTCTCCTCTTTGTTGGGCCGAAGTAGGCGACACACAAATCACCGGACCCGAACTCATTCATGAAACCACCGAGAAGATCATTCAAATCCAAGATAGGCTTAGGACGGCCCGAAGTCGTCAAAAGAGCTATACCGACAAATGACGCAACGACCTTGAATTTCAAGTCGGTGATCGAGTAATGTTAAAAGTCGCACCTTGGAAAGGTGTAATCCGTTTTGGGAAACACGGGAAGCAAAATCCGCGGTATATTGGTCCTTTCGAAATCTTGGAGCGTGTTAGAACCGTTGCTTATCGTTTAGATCTTCCGCCTCAATTGAGCTCCGTTCATCCTACTTCCATGTATCCAACTTAAAAAAGTGCCTTGCCTAACCCGATATCATCATCCCTCTCGAGGAGCTTACCATTGATGACAAACTTCATTTCCTGGAGGAACCGGTTGAAATTGTGGACACCTCCGTTAAAACGTTAAAACAAAGCCGAATTCCAATTGTCAAGGTCCGTTGGAACGCCAAAAGGGGACCCGAATTTACTTGGGAAAGACAAGATCAAATGCAAAAGAAATACCCTCATTTATTCGCGAATTCGGAAACGCAAAATCCCGAGGAAGAAACAACGACTACTACGCCTACTTAAATTTCGGGACGAAATTTATTTTAAGGAGTAGGTAATGTAACATCCCGCCTTTCTCCGTTTACTTTTCTGTTTACTTATTTATTGTCCGTTATATGTTCATAACATCTCCCGTTGATACGCGTTCTAAATTATCTCATTCAGGTAATTCACGCACCCGAATGAAACTTGAAGGACCAAACTTGCCAAATGACCAAACCTTTGTATTACAACCCTCACTTTTTGACTTCTGAAATTACTGAAATGACCCTAGGGTTTACTGTCTGACTATACGTATTAATTATTTAAGGGTTGTTATATACACAATCAATTTAACGTTGACCAAATAATAAACTTTTATTCGACACTCACTGCTAATTAAAATTTATGCATTTCAATAATATTATTTATAACTATTAATCTATAAGTAATAAATAAAAAGTGACATTTATATAAATAATAAAACAATTGGGAACTAAATAAAAATAAATACAAGTCATGAATTAGTAAAAAGAAAATAATACTTATCATGTAATAAATGTAAAAATAATAATAAACATAATAATAATAATAATAATAATAATAATAATAATAATAATAATAATAGTAATAATAATGAGACTAAAGAATCTTAAACAATTACATCCTTATGTTGACTAAAAATAAAGTATAAACTAGTACATCCTTATGTTGACTAATTATAAACTAGTACTACCTTTTGTTGACTAAAAATTATAAAACAAAATAAAATCATTAATTAGAACATCCTTATGTTGACTAACACTCTAATACTTGCACTATATAAACACTCCTAGACTCCTAGTTTCTCATTCACAAATCACACCAAAATCCTCTCTCAAAAACAATCTCTCCCTCTCCCTCTCTTGTGGTATTCGGATCTTCAAGCTTGTTCTTCGTGTTCTTCAAGAATCTTCAAGGAGTTCTTCAAGATTTTTAAGGCTTTGATCTTCCATCTTCATCGTGTTCATCTTTTCTTTGTTAATTATCTTGAATCTTCAAAGGTATAACATAAACCCTAAACTATTTACATAAACTTTAATCTTTGTTAATTCATATTCATATTATAAACTTGTTATTCATAAGTATATACATAAACACTCCTAGATTTATATATACATATATACATGAAAAAAAAAAATATTTTTATGTATATATACGAATTATATATACATATACATATTAAAACCTTAAACCCTAATACTACTTATACTAGTACTTAACATGTATACACTATAACTATTACTAGCACCTATAACCTACTACTTATATTGTATCACAAAAACATTTTGGGATATGTATTAGAGATGTATAGATCTTCGAACTTTCTTGACGAATGGTTTCTACGAGATTCTAGGCAGAGGGTTTGGATTTCCGATTTAAAGGGTCCTATGGCTCAAGCCCCTAGATCTAAATTAGCCATTCGAAGGGAAAGTGGTGATTGGAAGCTTATCTAATACGGCAAGTATCCTAAAATGAAAAACACTCATAAAAGTAGAAATTCTCTAGTCATAGAAACTTAGCAAAATAAGAAACTTTCTAAAAATGGAAACTTTATAAAAATAGTAACTTACTAGGAATAGAAACTTAGTAAAACAAACTATACTTAAACACATACTTAAACTTAAACATGGGCAAAACACTTAACTACTCTTAAATGTCAATAGGTTGACTTTCCTGCTCACTCGTTCAACTCTTTATTCCGAGGAATAACTCTCTCTACTTACTAAGGTGAATTTCATAGCCCCACTTTTTACTATTTCATTACTGTTTTGAAACTATGGGGTGAGACACATGCTTGCTTTTAAATTTTTAACATGCAATATTTTAATAACTGTTTTACAATATTTATATACGTGACTTTCATAGCCCCACTCTTATTGCTATAGCACTTTTTATACTTACTGGGGTGAGACACATGCTGCTTTTATACTTTAAACAACTTAGACACAAGTACGAACCAAAACTGTACTATGACTAGCTTATGCTACTAAGACCCCACAGTGATATTTTTTAATTGCTTTCAGGATAAGGCATTCTTAATTATTGGGGGTAGGCCTATCGGGAGTAACGTCCCCGATACATTTGACCGTGATGTCATTGTATTACTTAATAATGATTTAAACATGGTGATAAGGTACTGCCAACTTATCATCGGGGCAACAAAACAAACGTTTAGTCTAAAATATCACGAATCAGTACTACTTTTGGATCTGCGAGATCTACTTTTTGATCCTGCGGGAGATCAACTTTACAACTAAATCTTGTGGTCTAAAAACAACGATAACTACTTTTTTTAAACCTATGAACTTCACTAAACCTTTTTGGTTGACACTTTAGCATGTTTTGTCTCAGGTGCTGTTTGATTCAAGCTTTCTTATCTACTACTTATGTGATGCTACTTGGACTTAGGACCAAGAGATATCGCATTTATTACTTCTGCATATGAACAATTACTTTATCGTTATTTCCATTATTGTAACGACATTTCATTTTCCGCTGCGTACTCAATAAAGTTAAATTTTCTCATTTAGTATTGTTCTCGTATTATAATATGTTGGTTTATTTGATATTAGTAACGTTTCTTCCAGACCCTATTGGGAGGACGTTACAGATTGGTATCAGAGCATGACCAGTCTGTTATAGAGAACCAGGATTGCATTTTTATGTGTGCCTTACTTGCTAGCTAGGGTGCCTTAGCAATCTAGGAAACTATAACATTTCCTGCCTTAGACTTAAAGCATTTAGAATTGCCTTATAATCTTAACAATCATGCTTTACCAAACTTGACTAAAAGATTCTAATCAAAGTCTCTTTCCTAATGTAGGACTACAACTTTCCTTGACCATAGTGCCTTTAATTGTTGCCTTTAACTGTTAAATGCTACATTATACTTTAGAAACTTTACTTATCTTAGAATGCCAAGCTAATCTAAGAACTCTGCTCACTTTCCTGAGTACTATCCAATTACACCACCGCATCTAAATGCGACACAATGATTTCAGAAATTCTTGACATTCATAAGTCATCTATCATGGTTATGTATATTACATATGTATTACATGAAATATTATCCATGATTTTGAAATTCTTATAATTGTTACTACTCACACTCAAACGTATATAACTCTCTGTTATATCACGTACCTATATGCCTTATGCCTTTATGCATCGGTTTGCGAATTGAAAAATGTCATTGGGTTATCACAGTATACGAATTGAAAGTCTTTAATCAAAAGATTATTAGATTACATACTTATCACTTTATGATCTCGACACGTCATACTGCCATTATTAAAGTAAAGACACATCATATCTTATTATATCTTATCGTATCTATCCTAATAGATTTTGTCTAACACTTTTCCTAAATTCCCTCCATAAATTACGGAAATCTTTTTGCTATATACACGTATTCGAGGAGACGAATATATCATCCAGTATTCAAAACTAATCTCATTTCAAAAACCCTAATTCCAAACACATAATATGGATTCCTCGAACTCTTCGAGCTCCAATGGCAGCGTAACCGGAATGAACCAACCAATCAGCCATCATCTATTTTGGATGAATTGGGGATGGGTTCGTAGTAAACTTAATCAATGGAGACAAGAAGAAGGTGATCCCTTCCACCAACCGAATTCACCTCTTGGTGAAGAACCTGAAGCACTTACTGGCGAACCCGTTCGGAACACTATTTTCACCCTCATTTCCAGGATATCCAGTCACGAATATATAATATCTAAAATTTTAGATCTTATTCATCCACTTGTCCGAACCGCCAATCATCCCGGAATAATAGAAGAAGTCAACGAGCTTCGCGCTCGAGTAGTGGCTCTGGAGAATATAGTGCGAAACCTACGAACACTAGCAGCAGCAACAGCAGCATAACCAGTACCACCAGTACCATCGGCATCACCACCAACATCACCAGCTTCACCAACGAAAACATCCGCATTCCACGCCTCAACATCACACTCAGTACCTCAAACATCAACATCATACGCCCCATAGATACCAAGGAATATTAGTAATAATGAGTTAAGATGTATTGACTCATTCTTCCTGAAGAATTACATATGTATACTTTATATATATGGATTGGAACAAAAATAAATCTTTTCATACTAAGCTATTACGTGTGAATCTTAACTAGTATGTACTACTTGATTAATTCATATCATTAATATGCTATGATGTACATCCTTCGTTAATGACTTAACAATCGTTAATCACTGCTTCAACACAATAAACTCCATTTCATAATAAACCAAGTGTATTACTCAAATATATGATTGATTGTATACTTTCATTTTCGATGTACTCGAAACTTTCTAGAAAACATCATTCGTGCCTTATGAATTTTACAAGAATTCCACGAGCACCAACATCATATACTGAGGTATATCAATAACAATGAACGATGAAGTATTGATTCATAACTTCATTAGCGAAATATTTCGCGACAATTATGAAATCTCTAAGGTTTTGGAGATTATTTATTCTCGTTTCAACCGCAAATCAAATGAGTTTAATATTATATTAACTCATTAAATCTATATTATATTTGAAGAATACATATATGAACGTATATCTTCTCTTTTGTACAAACTGTTAATTGTGAAAATATTTTAATGGGTAGGTAATACCCGAGAAATATTTATATCTCACATTAATATGTTACATTGTACATTCTTCAAATTCTGATTCAATAATCAGTAACTATACTACTTACATCCACATATGTATCCGCGCACCAAAGAACAACCATTTTCATTCAAATCAAATTACATATTCTGAATTTGACATATCAGAATTCAAGTAAAGCTATAGCTGATGTTATCTTCCTAAAGATCACTACATTCATGAATTATATTCATTCGTATTCTATGATGAATTATCACATCAAACCACCAAAATTATCATTCATTACTTTTGAAATCAACAACGCCTATTCGTCAACCATTAGATCCATTGACGATTACAATCAGCGTTTAATCATCTAAAAATAAAATTTCTTGAAACCATCTCGGGTTGTCAATCAATGATTCAGATTCGTTAACCTTGAGAATGCTGACGAAGCAGCAAATGCTATAGATGTTCTTAAGGGCTAACAGTTTGATAATAAAGAATGGTACATTGGAAAAGCCCAAAAGAAAATTTGAAACTGAAAAACGGATTGAGCTAACCATGGAGGAGACCAAGGACAAACACAAGGGCCAAACCCTATATTCAAAGAATCCAGGAAATTCTGAATCCGGTGAAATCTTTAGAGAATATCTTGCTCCAAAGTCATGTTAAAAGCTTGCGGAAAATTTTTCTTCATCAACTTTCGAACTTAGAAATTCCAAAATATCATCATAAATATCCTCTATATTTCGGAAGATATCTTCATAACGATTCATGTCCGCAATTAAGTATCTCTTTGCAATATCTTTATAAAGGAAACTGTTTTAGTTTCTATATTCTGTAAAATTCGAGTTTAAATTATAAATGCTTTGAAGAAGAGATTGGGAATTGAAGCATGAGTTAATATAATATAATGACGTCAGGCCAACGTGATTATATTACAGTAAGTCATGCTCAGTTTTTAATGGAAGATGATGATTCATAGATTTTATAATCATCATTTGTCATATTACACGACTCTTACATTCTATTTAACCTCTAAACATATCAAGAAAATATTTTTCTTGATGATTCGGTCTTTTTCGGATATTCTGGTAATATGACAAATCAAATCGTGCTATTACCTTTCCTTTCTACTTTATATATTATGATCATTCAAAACTTCATACCTATGAATTCTGGACCATTACTCGCTTGACTTGAAGTCGGGAAGAAGAAACAAAAACATAAAGCTCCGACATATAAGGGAAAATATAAAGCTCGATAACGACTCCAAAATTACAAACCTTGTATATCAATGAGTATAGCAATATAAAGACACAGGATAATTAAAAACACTATAACCCCAAGAGCATAGAAGAAGTAAACAGATTCCTCTGGCGGTAAAAGAAAAAGAAGAATGACTGCATAGATGGTCAATATAATAACCAGGATCAGAACTGGATTTAGCATTTTCTTAATCTTTTAGAAGTTTGAATTGAGAAAGAAAGTATAGAAGTGGTGAAGATAATGAAACGGAAGAAGCTAATTTATAGCAAAATTCCAAACACATCAATCGAGGCAAATCACCGCATTTAATCAAACAAATCTCAAAATTTCGTAAATACCGGAGAATCAAATCTTATAGATTACGAAGATTTCCTTTAATTCCTTGAATTCCGGAAATTGATCGTGACTACGTCAAAAGTTAAGGCGAACATTTAATTTTCTCATTTCACTCTTTTATGATAGCTTCATTTATACTCTTCCTATAAACGAATCATTTTATCCATATTATTCAATAGTGATAAAACTTTATTTTTCAACTTATATTCATCATTAAAATATTCTTGTTGTAAACAATGAAGATCTCTATCAAATTTCATGACTGTGATTTTCACGAACTCCTCTCTGTTTGTCTACCCTAATATTGTGGCATAAAATGCTCAATGTTTTAAATGAGCTCAATACCATTCAGAACACATTTCATGTATCCAATTTACTGAAATGACTTGTATAACATCATCATTTTGAATGATCTTCGCATTAATGATAAAATGCACTTCGTTAAAGAACCTATAGAAATCATGGAAGGAGAGGTCAAACAAACGCGTAAAAGCAACATACCTATCATTAAAGTCTGTTGGAATTCGCGTAGAGGCCCCGAATATACCTAGGAACGCAAAGACCATATGAAACGGAAATATCCCCATCTCTTCTCAACTGCTGATGCATCCGAGAAGTCTACCTAAAACTTCGGGATGAAGTTTTTATTAACGGGGAGGTACTATAACAACCCTCACTTTTTGACTTCTGAAATTACTGAAATGACCCTAGGGTTTACTGTCTGACTATACGTATTAATTATTTAAGGGTTGTTATATACACAATCAATTTAACGTTGACCAAATAATAAACTTTTATTCGACACTCACTGCTAATTAAAATTTATGCATTTCAATAATATTATTTATAACTATTAATCTATAAGTAATAAATAAAAAGTGACATTTATATAAATAATAAAACAATTGGGAACTAAATAAAAATAAATACAAGTCATGAATTAGTAAAAAGAAAATAATACTTATCATGTAGTAAATGTAAAAATAATAATAAACATAATAATAATAATAATAATAATAATAATAGTAATAATAATGAGACTAAAGAATCTTAAACAATTACATCCTTATGTTGACTAAAAATAAAGTATAAACTAGTACATCCTTATGTTGACTAATTATAAACTAGTACTACCTTTTGTTGACTAAAAATTATAAAACAAAATAAAATCATTAATTAGAACATCCTTATGTTGACTAACACTCTAATACTTGCACTATATAAACACTCCTAGACTCCTAGTTTCTCATTCACAAATCACACCAAAATCCTCTCTCAAAAACAATCTCTCCCTCTCCCTCTCTTGTGGTATTCGGATCTTCAAGCTTGTTCTTCGTGTTCTTCAAGAATCTTCAAGGAGTTCTTCAAGATTTTTAAGGCTTTGATCTTCCATCTTCATCGTGTTCATCTTTTCTTTGTTAATTATCTTGAATCTTCAAAGGTATAACATAAACCCTAAACTATTTACATAAACTTTAATCTTTGTTAATTCATATTCATATTATAAACTTGTTATTCATAAGTATATACATAAACACTCCTAGATTTATATATACATATATACATGAAAAAAAAAAAAAATTTATGTATATATACGAATTATATATACATATACATATTAAAACCTTAAACCCTAATACTACTTATACTAGTACTTAACATGTATACACTATTACTATTACTATTACTAGCACCTATAACCTACTACTTATATTGTATCACAAAAACATTTTGGGATATGTATTAGAGATGTATAGATCTTCGAACTTTCTTGACGAATGGTTTCTACGAGATTCTAGGCAGAGGGTTTGGATTTCCGATTTAAAGGGTCCTATGGCTCAAGCCCCTAGATCTAAATTAGCCATTCGAAGGGAAAGGGGTGATTGGAAGCTTATCTAATACGGCAAGTATCCTAAAATGAAAAACACTCATAAAAGTAGAAACTCTCTAGTCATAGAAACTTAGTAAAATAAGAAACTTTCTAAAAATGGAAACTTTATAAAAATAGTAACTTACTAGGAATAGAAACTTAGTAAAACAAACTATACTTAAACACATACTTAAACTTAAACATGGGCAAAACACTTAACTACTCTTAAATGTCAATAGGTTGACTTTCCTGCTCACTCGTTCAACTCTTTATTCCGAGGAATAACTCTCTCTCTACTTATTAAGGTGAATTTTATAGCCCCACTTTTTACTATTTCATTACTGTTTTGAAACTATGGGGTGAGACACATGCTTGCTTTTAAATTTTTAACATGCAATATTTTAATAACTGTTTTACAATATTTATATACGTGACTTTCATAGCCCCACTCTTATTGCTATAGCACTTTTTATACTTACTGGGGTGAGACACATGCTGCTTTTATACTTTAAACAACTTAGACACAAGTACGAACCTAAACTGTACTATGACTAGCTTATGCTACTAAGACCCCACAGTGATATTTTTTAATTGCTTTCAGGATAAGGCATTCTTAATTATTGGGGGTAGGCCTATCGGGAGTAACGTCCCCGATACATTTGACCGTGATGTCTTTGTATTACTTAATAATGATTTAAACATGGTGATAAGGTACTGCCAACTTATCATCGGGGCAACAAAACAAACGTTTAGTCTAAAATATCACGAATCGGTACTACTTTTGGATCTGCGAGATCTACTTTTTGATCCTGCGGGAGATCAACTTTACAACTAAATCTTGTGGTCTAAAAACAACGATAACTACTTTTGTTAAACCTATGAACTTCACTCAACCTTTTTGGTTGACACTTTAGCATGTTTTGTCTCAGGTGTTGTTTGATTCAAGCTTTCTTATCTACTACTTATGTGATGCTACTTGGACTTAGGACCAAGAGACATCGCATTTATTACTTCTGCATATGAACAATTACTTTATCGTTATTTTCATTATTGTAACGACATTTCATTTTCCGCTGCGTACTCAATAAAGTTAAATTTTCTCATTTAGTATTGTTCTCGTATTATAATATGTTGGTTTATTTGATATTAGTAACGTTTCTTCCAGACCCTATTGGGAGGACGTTACACTTTGACTAGGTCAAAGTGGTCAAACCATCCTCATCCATTCATCACTCCTCTTTCATCTTTACTACTTCCTCCATTTTCTCTCAACACCCAATTTCAAAGAATCATCATCCAAATCCGAGCTAGCGGGTGTTTTGCAAAACAAATTACATTTTTGGAATCCTTGCAACTTCCTCTTCGATTCTATACCGATTTCATTACATTTGGGTAACTTTCTAAAATCACTAGATTTTGTGTTCTTGATGTTTTTAACTTATAAAGTTGTTAATTAGTGTCTATCGCTCAAGTCTAACATGAATATATGATTTATATGCTCGATCTCGTTGTTTTAGTGTAACTAGCATGAACATGAAAAATGTGTGTTTGATTTTGAGTTTTGGATGATTTAAATGTTGTTGTTATGATAAAGTGTAAGTATTAAATGTGTTCCTAGTATCACTAGCTTCAATTTGATATGTAGGCTGCTTTAGAAAACTTCATGAACTTGATTATTGATTTTGGTGAATTTGGACTAGGGTTTGATGAACTTGAAATGGACTTTTGATGCTTTGAATGACATGAGATGTTATTAGTAAGTGTTAGGTTGTATTGTATGCTTGATTACATACAAAATGGCGTATTGTATGTAGGTAGTAAGTTTCCAAATCATTGATTTGCATTTATGAGCTTGAATGTCATTAATGTTGAGCATTCAATGTGATTTTGGTCGTTGTAAGTGGTAGATTGATTGATGAAATGTGCTTGGTTGTTTTCATTGTCAAAATACCTTTCCGATGATATAAAATACATGTTATAAGTGTTTGCGGATCATAAATTGTGTTTGGTTGCGTTTTGGTTCGTGCACTTGTGTGTTTTCAGCATAGCAGACCTGTATACCAATCTGGATGCCGTCCAGATTATTGGATGCCATCCAGGCCTTCAATACTGGATGCCGTCCAGGCCTTCAATACTGGACGCTGTCCAGTTTGCTTATCAGGGGACTGTCCAACTTGGTCATTTTATGAAAAATGTTTGCCATGCTATGGACCTCCGATTCATATGTAACTTGTTCTAACATGCTCATATATGATTAAAAACCTCAGAAAAATAGTTCGGGACCCTACCCGAACATGTTGACTTTTTCGTTGACTTTGACCCGACCAAAGTTGACTTTTAATCAAACTTAACCAAATGTTTGTGCAATCGTTCTAACATGCTTTTATACTTGTACCTTGCATGAAACATGACAATTTGATTCACATGCTATTATAATCGAGTCTTAACGAGCCATAGGACTAATTATACACTTTGACCGACCGTGTTTACCGATATTGATACAAACCTATTTGTTTAGGTCAAGACTAGCACTCGTTCTTGCACACGTTTACTTGTTGAAGTACCTTTTCATACGTGCACTCATGGTGAGATCATAGTCCCACTTTTACTCTTTTGAACTTACATTTGGGATGAGAAAACATAAACGTTTCCTTTTACTAAGAGAACACAAGTACAGGAAAACAAAAATTCTACATACGAGTTTGAACAAAAATCCTCAATTCGATTATCATTAGTTACACTTGCTGGGTGTAAGCGAGAACTTATGTTATATGGCCATATAGGTTTGACAAACCCTCATTCGGACGGTTCGCTACCGTTTACGAATGGAATATATTTTCGAGAAACAGTGTATGTTCTAACACTATTATGATGGGGTTCTATGGAAGGAATGTTAAGCATTGATAATTGGATGCTCGTGAATATTACTTTTGGAATGTATTACTATTATATCACTGTTACAAAATCTTGTGGTTCACTTGTACCTACTTACTTAAACCTATGATTTCACCAACGTTTTCGTTGACAGATTTCTATGTTTTTCTCAGGTCCTTGAACGTTTTGTGATACATGCTTCCGCTCATTACTTTTGATACTTGCTTGGATGTCGACTATACATGCATACGTGGAGCGTCTTTTGGCTACTTTCAAATTGTATCGCATATGTTTCAATTGTACTTTAAACTTTGTTATGTAACTAGTTGTCGAACTACCTTGTAAACCTTGAAACATCTTTACTTTTGAAATGAATGCGACATACTTTTGGTCAAATGTTGTTTTAAAGACTTATGACCACGTAACGGGACATAAGTAGACGGCGCCGTCAATGATGATTTTTTCGGGTCGCTACATACAACGCCTATCTCGCTTGATGATTGCTAACACAACACAAAACAATTAGCACAAGGTTAGTTCACATAAACCTAATTACTAATCAACACTCGGTCCGACCCGTCTCCTACAAGTCCCGCATAAAAAAATGCATACACTAATAAGTCTAAGTCTAGGCACCTATCTCAAGTCGCCTAAATCCCTTAGACCATGCTCTGATACCACTTGTAACGACCAGACTTCGCTTTTCCAAAAACACACTAAAAAAAAAATTTGGTGCAGCACATCTGGACGGCGTCCAGATATCTGGATGGCGTCCAGTAATGAAGGCTTGGACGGCGTCCAGCCGTTTTGGACGGCGTCCAATTGGGCTAAAAAGTTCTGATCAGTTTTTCATTTCACGTGAACAAAAAACTCGTTTCCCGACACTTTCCAACGAAAAAAATTATCAAAACATATCAATATAAGTAAAACTAATAGATTTGCAACATCGAAACGAGTTTTACAAAACGGGACCCACAACGGCTGTTTTACGAGTTTCGTACAAATCAAGAGTTTCGACCACATTAGTTTAATTTCCAAATGACACTATGAGCATGGTGTTTGGGGGTTAAACTACCCAAGCCTCGGTCAAACTCCAAAAGCTATCAAAACCCAAAAGCGTCCCCTAAATAACAAGCGGGATCTCTAATCCAATCGAATGCCCTTACCGTTGTCAACGCTGGAGCCTATAAAAAGATAAACAACGAGAGGATAATCAAAGCTTAGTGAATGCAATAATTATACATATACATATACAACCTATCTACTTGCAATCACATCCACCAAATACCTCATACGAACTTGTAACTCAAATAGCATGTCATCAAACCCGTAATACTAACAAGTCGTACATTATCACAAAACCGTATTAGCATACACTCAACTCAATATATATAATATGCTAAACAATCAAAAATCTCAATATGGTTAACCATAAATGCTATGGTGCTACTGGCTCGTGGTTCACACCATACGCAATTGAGTCATACTCTTTTATAGTGCTACCGGCTCGTGGTTCACACTTTGTTTTATAGTGCTACCGGCTCATGGTTCACACTCGATGCTACCGGCTCGTGGTTCACATCTTAGTTTATAGTGCTACCGGCTCGTGGTTCACACTCGATGCTACCAGCTCGTGGTTCACATCTTATCACACACATGTTATGGCACTACCGGCTCGATGGTTCATGCCATAACACCTACAAATAAACACGCCATATACACATACGTATGATTACTCCACTCACCTTAAAGTCTTCGTAAGAGTTAACCGAGCTTGCAACCTTCAATGTAACGTACCTATTACATTAGGCACATAATCAATCACACAATCGAATTGGGTCAACTAACTCACTCAACATCCTAGCGTCATTTTGACCCTTGGTGTAAATTCGACCCATTTGCACCTTCAACCCTAAGATTAGGTCAACTTCGCCAATACATTAACGCTAGCCAATTATGGTCTTAACCCTTTAATACTCACAAGTTTAGTGTGTTTTCTTACTCATTTCATAACCTAGGTCGCCCAAGACCCATTTGACCCATCTCAAGGTCAACACACCCATTTGGGTCATCCACACCCTAATAACACCCACTAACATTAACTACTAAGCGTGCTAGTGATTTACTAAACTTTTAAGATCTATTTACACACTTTAACCTTTCAAAACCCTAGGTTGGTCATCTTTGAGTCTTCATGACCCAAACTTACCCAAAACCCCCAAATCACTAATAAATGGGTTTTAGGTTCATTTCTAACCCAAACCCTAACCCTTAAACTAATCAAAGTAAAGAAATCAAGGTTAAGAATTACCAACACAATCACCACGTAGCTAGCGGCTAGATGAACGACTTTAGAACTCGCACTAAGACCCGATTCAACCTCCTTCTTCCTTTAATGGAGCTCTCTCACTCTAGAACCTCCTTTCTCTCTAGGATTTAATGGAAGATGATAAAGTAGATGGAAAAGGAGTAATGAGGCTCACCAAAACTGATCTAAGGTCTTAAAGTCGTCCACAATGTGAAATTACCAAGTTACCCCTTTTAAATATCAAAAACACAAAAGTTGGCTCGTCAGGCCATCTGGACGGCGTCCAGAATTCTGGACGGCGTCCATTCCTTCAATCTGGGATGGCGTCCCACCTTGTTGGACGGCGTCCAACATAACTGGGAAAAACTGGATCTTACAATATGATCATCATTGGTCCACCATATGTAAGCATCGACAGATTTAAAAAAAAAAAAACTGTGAGTGGAAGTTTAGAATCCAAGACGTATCCACTTGCCAACCCCTCCACCTTCCTTTTTATTTGCATATATTGCATCTATCAATCAACCAATTTACTTTACTTTTATCAGGTTTCTTTTTGTTAAACAAACAGATAAATAGAAGGAGAAACAGAAAGGAGCTGCAGCACAACAATTTCATAATCATCATCTTCTTATCATCGATATCATTAGTTAATAGGAATAGAAGGCTGAGCTGCCAGTTAACCGTTAACTAGGTGTTTAAAGATGGTGTTTATGTGATGATTGTCATATAAGAGAAAGGTGGTGATTAAAGAAAAGAAATAGGAGAAAGGTGGTGTATATATAGAGATTAGATATTCATTAAAGTAAAACAAGTAAGTGGGTGTTAGGGTGGTTGAACGTTTGGTGTTGTAGGTGTGATGATCGTGTGGTGGTTTAATGGTAACGGTTGATTGATTATTTCACGCATGAAACAAGAAAAGAGTGGCAGCAATGTTGTTCGGTTCATTTGATTCGAAACAGAAACATTGCATCTTTAATGGTTGGTTGTGGGGGTTTGAGGTGGTGATGGTGACTCTCGTGGGTGAAGGTTTTTCGATCAAGATAATGAAGGTGATGATTGTTTCACAATCATAAAGAGAAACGGAGCTAAAATACAAGTGGTGGTGGTGGTGTATGTTGTTAAAGGCGTGTTGTGTTGGTGTTGTTTAATAAACGAAACTGAAGCTTATTCATGCAGCAACGTATATTACAAAAGGTGGTTATGATCATATGTACGTATATATATAAATATAGAAGAAAAATAGATGGTGGATGATGGTTATGAAGTAACAAGGTGTAGTTGTTGAGTAATGGCATTCCAGGTGTTGTAGTAGTTCGTGGTGATCTCTATCTCTCCTCTGTAATGTAACAGATATGTATATTCATATATAAGGAGAAAGGTGGTGATCGTTTTCGAAAGAAGTATTCGAGCCAGGAAGAAGAAAACAAGAGAAATAAAAGTAGATTATGACCTGTAACAAATTCGTACACTTATTTGATATTTATTTCTGATAGCTTTTGTTTTGTATCAGTGATTGAATTCAATTTCGAGCAGTAGAAGGACAATAAAGAAATATAAAGCTGAAGTTGATCTGCAACTGAATTTGTTACGATATGTGATTGATCAATTGTCTTATAGCGGTAAGTTATTCAACTCAATTACTTTTAACAGACAGGAAGGACAATTGAATCGATGTAAAACATATTCCCTAATTTTTATTGATTTTTCTTCTTCTGTCTCTTTCTGAATTGTATCTTTTATAGAATGTAAAAGAAAGAGTAATACAGTAACAAGATTTGATTTCAGTTGTTTTGTAGCTAATTGATATTAACAGAAGAATCATCTAAGTCGACAAGAACAAAAAAAAATTCCAAAAAGCTGATATCTACATTCAACTGATTTCGTTGTTATATAAAAATTGGGTGTTGACAGCAGTTTCAATCAGAAAGCAAATAGGGAATTATAAAAGTTGAGATGGATTGTTAACAGATTCGTACGAGTGATATGGATATGTGACAAGGAGTTAGACATGAATATCAATAAGAAAAAGAAAAGAATTAAACAGATTGTGGTATCTAACTGATTCGTACAAATTAGCAGACATGAATCTTCAATCAGGAAGAAGGAAACAAAAAAAAATAAAAAAAATTATCAGATAGTGATGGTTAACGGAGTCTGTATAATATCTGATTCATATAATATATCTGTATATATCAGTATATATAAATATCTGTTTTTGTTTTTACATATCTGTATATATATCTGTATTTATATATCTGTATATATATCTAGATTTACATATTATAATTAATCTTATTAATTAATAAATATAACTATAATAATAATACTCTTAATATAATAAGATTTATGATAATATAATAGTAATAATAATAATATTATTATTAATGATAATGATAACAATAACTATAAAATTTATGACAATAATAATATAACAAATTAAATGTATCATATTTCATATCTATATATTATTTATATTTCAATTTATATATATATATATTTATATATATATATATATATATATATACACACACACACACATTTATTTTTATATTTAGATATATATATATATACATCTTTTTACGAATAGTTGTTCGTGAATTGTCGGGATTGGTCGAAGGTCAATTGCATATATGAAACAGTTCAAAATTTTTGAGACTCAACCTAACAGACTTTTCATATTGTGTCAAAAATATTAAATCATATCGAGAGTTTGGTTTAAAATTGGTCGAAATTTTTCGGGTCGTCACATGTGTCTCGATCGAAAAAGAAAGAAAACAGAAGTACTGTAGCAGTTGCAGGTTTTTAAGGTGATGATGTGGGTTGTTTAAATGGTGATGGGTGTGCTGGGTTTGGTGTTGTTAGTCGATGGTGGTGGTTGTCGACGGTGAGAGATGGCGAATGGGTTAAAAGATAGTCATCAGGAAGAAAGCGAAGTAGAACAAAAAAATAAATAAATAACAACAAACTGAACTCAAAGTTTTCAATGATGGTTATTGATGGGTTCTTGAATGTAATTAGAAACAGTAGTAGTGAGAGATAGAAGATGAGAGTGTAAACAGCGATTAGAAACAGACGCATTACATTAATTCGATGATGGTTAATCGAGTAAGTTAGTAAAGGAGCAAAAGTGGTTGTCAATGGTGGTGAAGGGTAGAACAGGAAGAACCGAAAGTGATGGTGACCGATAAGTTTCGTTGGGTGTGGGTTCACGATGGTTGTAGGGTGTGACTTTTGGACCGAAAAGAAAATTATAACAGATAGTTGTAGGTGACAGTTTTCTAACAGCAACAAAAGGAATTTGAACATGATCAGACACTAAACAGCTACAGTTTTAAGGTGTTCATGTAGTTGGGTTTTATTCTTGATTCACAGTGAACGAAGTGGGTTTTGTTTGTGATGATGGTCCGATGGTGTTGGGGTTCGGTTTGTAATGGGTTAAGGTGGTGCATGGAGATCATGATAGAAACATGGTGGTTTGATGAAGGTGGTACTTAGGTCAAATACCACTGCAAGCAAAAGCAGCTTTGGGCTGTTTTAACATTAGGACCAGAATCCAGAAAGACATGGAAGGGAGAGAATGAGTGAGGTGTTGTGATTGTGTATATATGTATCTATATAAAGAGTTGTTTTAGTGGGAAGAAGAAAAGAACCAAAAGCAAACAGTAGCACAGTGTTATAATTTAATTCTTGTGAAGTTAATTTGGGTATATGCTACCGACAGTTTTCACGGACTGGTATATCGTACTCCGTTGTGTAACTTAGTGGCGAATAAAAGTCTTCAGAAAAATCCCAAACTTTTAAATTAAATATAATTATTTATTTTGGTCATCATGGTATAAAATTTGATCCTTAATTTGTTAAATAAAAATTACATCAACTGTCCCTCTCAATTCTGGGTAAAATATAAAAAGTGTTAAAACTTAACAATTAGTTCCTAAATACATTTTTAATAAGCCTAAAATTTATATTACTCATTTTCGGATCACCGTTATTTTAAAATAATATAAGTTCGAATTAAACTTCTCTAAATAATAATCGAAACGTCCAACGAGTATTTCAATCATTAAATATTTATTTTTAATATACTTTTATTTATATATATAGATATGTTTTAAATAATAATTATTATATTTTGTTTTATTTTACATAGATAAATTTTGGTAACAACAACATACAATATTTAAAATTATATTTTTAATTTTTATTTATATATACACATATCAAGTTACAATTAATTGTTCGTGAATCGTCGGAACTGGTTGAAGGTCAAATGATTTCATGAAACAATTCAAAAATTTTGAGACTCGGTTTAATAGACTTTGATTATCGTGTCGAAACTATATAAAGATCAAGTTTAAATTTGGTCGGAAATTTCCGGGTCGTCACATTAGTCCTCATGAAGCTCTTATGACAACGCCTCATTTCACCACTACTTCGACATTCGGAATACTTCATATCAATTTCTTCTCATAAAGCACTCATTTGCTCCGCAACGGTGGCCGCAACTCTAACGTTAAACTCATCGTTACTCATCTCGATCCCATTTCTCGTCGTCATTCTAAAGAATGCAAAATGATTAGACCAAAATCACACATGCAACGTCGCCCCATCTTGCTCAACAATCATCTTACATCACTTGTTAGACACGATTTGTACCCGTATTAATGGTAGCTAATCATTAATACGCGAACACAGCACATCCACTCGTTAGTACCACAACCATCTTGCTTGATGATATTCGTAAACACACACATAAACACAAACACAACGCAATAGTATATTAATAATATCTGCATATTAATATAACTTTTAGTCCACCTACAAAATAAGGCACTAACCAAATTCCCGTTCCGACCCGTACTCCTACAAGTCTGGCAATAATTAAGCACGCACATAAGTCTAAGTCTAGGCACCTATCTCAAGTCACCTAAATCCCTTAGACCATGCTCTGATATGTAATGACCCGGAATTTTTTGGCCAAATTATACTTATGAGATTAATATTTACATAAATTAAACCATACCAACATGATAAGCAATCCAAATTGTTGAGACTTGTGTTTTTGAAAAGAGTTTTACACAACGTTTGACCGTCCAATATGACCGATGATATCACGAACTATATAACATACGATAATTATACGTTTGTGTATATATATGTATTTATATATATTTAATATGATCTAAGGATGGTTTAACATCTCATTGTATACTAATGACAATGAGTTATAAGTATATTTTGAAACTACTAACTTAAGTTTTCAAAACGATAACTATACGTAACATTCTTTGATATATATAATTATAATCTATAATGCTTATACATGTATCGTATATATAATGTATTTAATCACTTTTTAAGGACTTAAATACATAAAACAATATAAGTATATTCACAAAAGATAGCTATATTTGAATTCTCGTTCCGTTTCCTCAAGATTTCTATACGTATATCTAGGGTATATGTACCCATATCATACCCAGCATCTATACGTATTTACTATTGGTATATACACATCAAATCAACATCTTAATCAACATTATTACTGCCCTAGATATGAGGTAACTAGGATTTGTCAAGTAGTATGAATTATTAGTAAGAAAACAAAATTAGGAATCCTTTTCTTTCTTTATAAACTAAAAACGTTTTTATAAATGAACACCATTTCTTCACTCCATTTTCTCATACCTACACCCTCATTTCTCTCTCAAAATACTCCTAACTTCATACTTAATCATATCCAAGCATTTTCACCATCATTTAGCTTCAATTACAAGCCTTAAACACCATAAGAAAACTCTTTCAAGAACATATCAAAATAACCACCCATTTGAAGAAGTTTACTTCCAACCTTTTGATCTAACTCCACCACTCTTTGATTCCAAGATTATTTCTTATCATTTGCAGTAACTTTGTCCAAGTAACTTGAGGTAGTAACCTTGTTCATAATCTTATTCAATTCATATTCATATAGCTATCTTATTTTGTGGTATAAAATTTTAACAACAAGAACATAGTTTGAATGATTTCAAACTTGTTCGCAAACTAAATAGATCCTTCTAACTTGACTTTTAAAATACTTCAAGACCTGTAATATATCATAATTATATGCTAACCTAACAAGATATAACTTGGTTATACAAAGAACATCTTAAAAACTGAATCTACGTCGTCGGAGTGCAACCGGAGGCTGTTTTGGGTTGGATAATTAAAAACCATCTTGAACTTTGAATTGGAAGTTCATGTTCTAGAAAAATGATATTTCTTATGAATATGTTAACACATAAATATTTCATGGTTTAACTCAAAGTGTAAGTATTTTTAGAAAAATGATCATTAAATGTTGTTTTTATGATGGAAAATGATCACTTTCATAAGTTTCACCAAAGTTTGACCTATAACCTATGATTTCGAATACAAAATAAGGTATTTTTAGTTCATATTCTTAAAATTTGACTCGATCCAAGGAAGTGGAAAGTTGAACCAACAAAAACGAGTTGTAATGAAGAAACTACGACTAAAACAAGATTGGGTATCCGAAGCTAGTTTAGCTACGAAAATATTTGGAGAAAAAGTAAATTAATCATAACTTTTCTAATTAATATGATATTTTTATATATAATTACTTATGATTTGATTTTATATATTTCAGGACCACCCGTAAACAACACGAGAAGATTAATCATAAGACCTCATGATTGTACGCAACACGTCATTTGACAACACGGTAATTTATGTACGCAACACGTCATTTGACAACATGGTACCATGGGTCGAGATTAATTCTGATCAATACAAATACGATGGGGTCTTTATTTATTTTATTTAAGCAACTAATTGTGGACCACTAACATCGGACTGCTAACTACGGACTAAGAAAATATTAAAAGTATTAAATGTATATATATATGTAACGATTACTTAAAAAAAAATATGTTGATATATTATATATATGGTTAGGTTCGTGATATCTATCGGAGACCAAGTCGAATTAAATACCTTCAAGGCAAAAGTGAGTCTCATTTGCTCCCTTTTTAATTTCTTTTGCAATATATATTTTTGGGCTGAGAATACATGCGCTGCTTTTATAAATGTTTACAAAATAGACACAAGTACTTAAAAATATATTCTACGTTGAGTTGTACCACTGGCATATTTCCCTGTAGCTTGGTAACTACTATTTACATGGGTATTGTAAACGCGAATCCTGTTGATAGATCTATCGGGCCTGACAACCCCAACCGGACTGGACGACCAGTATTCAACGGTTGCACAGTACTTCGTTTTGTAGACTACACTTGGTACAGTGTAGTGAGATTTCATAATAAAGGGAATATGCGACGTTGATTAAATGTTAAGTATGGTTACCAAGTGCTCAACCACTTAGAATGCTTTACATACACTTGCGAGTGTATTATGTTTATGATTATGAAATCTTGTGGTCTATTAACATATTGAAATGATTGTTATGATAAACCTATGAACTCACCAACCGTTTGGTTGACACTTTAAAGCATGTTTATTCTCAGGTACGAATTAAGTCTTCCGCTGTGCATTTGCTCAATATAAGGACATTACTTGGAGCCGATCATCGCAATGGGACCAAATGTTGATGACTTCGTCCAGGTGGATTAGGACGGGTCATTTTAGTTGGTATCAGAGCTGGTTTAATGCCGTTTATTAGCGGGTTAATTGTAGAGGGGGTTCTCACAGTGTTACCTGTGACGAAGCATTGGCTCTTACTCCTCGCGGTCCCTATTAGGGTTGGCTGTACTGCCGAGAGGCGGGCCGTAAAATCAGTGTCTGAGGTACGCTCAGTGGTCACAGGCGGTTAGCTGAGAAGGCACTGAGTGGGATGCGTCCCCAACTTTCAGTTGGTATCAGAGCTGGTATAACGCCGTCCATGTGTGGCGGGTTAGTCGTAAAGGAGGTTCTCACAGTGTTACCTGTGACGAAGCATTGGCTCTTACTCCTTGCGATCCCTTACGAGGGTTGGCAGTAGTCGAGAGGCAGGCCCTAAAATCAGTATCTGAGGTACACTCAGTGGTCACCAGGCGGTTAGCTGAGAAGGCACTGGGTGGGACGGTGGTTGTCCCCAACTGTATTTTAGTTGGTATCAGAGCGGTGGTCGTAGCGAACCAGGTCTTGCATTAGTGTGTCTAACTAGTAGTTGTTAGGATGCATTAATGAGTCTGGACTTCGACCGTGTCTACATGTCAAAAGTTTTGCTTATCATTTTTAGTCAGAAATCATCTGCTTATCATCCTTAGGAAATTACCTGCTTATCATTCATAAGTCTAGACACGTTTTACTGCATTTACTGCATTGATAGTGTATAGACGAATTCTTATCTTAGCATATCTGTTATTGCGAACTTTGACTGATATCTTTTCAAAGATTCTCCGTAATTTACGGGATTTTGGTATTATATATACATATGTAGATTATGTATTGAAGAGTACCAAATCTAACTCCTATAATCTATTCCATACCAAAAATTTATTTTCCCCATTATACAAGATGGATTCCGCAACTAGTTCGAATTCTTCAGATTCCGACAGTTATGCCGATATGAATTTCCATTCGGGCTCCGAAAGCAGCGTCACCGGAATGGATCAACCAATTTCCCATCATCTATTCTGGATGAATTGGGGTTGGTTTCGTAATATACTAAATCACTGGAGACAAGAAGAAGGTGATCCATTCCATCCACCAAATTGCCCTCTTGGCGATGAACCTGAAGCACTTACCGGCGAACCTATTCGAAACACCATTTTCTTTCTCATTTCTAGAGTATCTCGTCACGATTATATACTATCCCATATTACAAATCTTGTTCATTCACTCGCTCCAACCGCCAATCATCCTGGTGTACTAGCAGAAGTTAACAAACTTCGCGCTCGCGTGACGGCTTTGGAGAACATGGTGCGAAGGTTGCAAACACCGGCAGCAGCACCAGCAGCATAATCAGCACCACTATCAATAACATCAACAATACCATCATCACCACTAACAAACAACATCCGCATCACACGTCTCGACATCATAATCTGTCCCACAAACATCAACATCATACGCACCATTGATACTAAGGAGTACCAACAATAATGAACGATGAAGTATTGATCCATAACTTCATTGATATTCTGCGAAGAATATGTGATTTCAAAAAATTTTAGAGATTTCTTATTCTAGCTCAAACCAAAAAGCAAATGAGATTAATATCATATTAACTCATTAAATTCATGATTTCATCTGAAGAAAATATATATGTATATATGTTTTCATAAAGATTGTAATTAAAAGTTCTTTTGTACAAAATATTAATGGTGAAATTTTTTTTTTAACGGGTAGGTAATACCCGAGGAATAATTAGATTTCATCTTAATAAGTTACATTGTACATTCGTCGAAGCTGATTCAACAGTCATTTACTATCCTACTTACAACCACCGATATACGTATCCGTTTACCGCAGAATAACCATTTTCATTCAATTTCATATTTGGATTTTGACTTCCCAGAATCCAACAAGTGGCATATGAAGAAAACATATGACAAAATAAAATCTGTTAGAAACAAACAAATTAACTATGAAAAATTTTGTTAAGAATCCACGCTAACTGTTCCAGCTAACTGTTCCTAGCTAACTGATTACATTTTATTTATCGCAGTTTATTTATCGCAATTTAATTATCGCACTTTTATTTATCGTCATTTAATTTCTGTAATTATTTTACGCACTTTAAATATCGGGACACGTATATAATGTTTTGACATATCATATCGACACATCTATATATATTATTTGGAATCACCATAGACACTCTATATGCAGTAATGATCGAGTTCTCTATACAGGGTTGAGGTTGATTCTACAATAATATATATAGTTTGAGTTGTGATCGAGTCTGAGACGTATACGGGTCACGACACGTATTAATTAATTCGTATATTATATATTAAACTATATATGAATTATTGGACTGTTACTGTGGACTATCGAATGTGGACTAATGACATTGGACAATTAAAATGAATTAAAATATTGATTATAACATAGGAAACTAAACATTTCTTCAAGATTGCCACTTGATTTCATCTTAAACCTCATTGTATCTCGACGATTACAATCAGCGTTCAAATCTATCATGATTCTTAAAAACAACTCAACCGAGAGGATAAACCAACCGCACTTCATCTACGGAAGAAAAGATTGATGCATATAGTTATGCACCTGAAAAACCCTCGGAAACTGAGTAAACGTTTGACACGTATCTGTTCTAGTTCCTTTGACATTGTTATTACCGAAGATCGTTTTGCAATCCCTTTCCAAAGTAGCTAATTTTGTCACAGCTCCAGCAAGTCAACTCCGACTTTTCATCCGAAACAACTTTATTATAACCACGATATATATGCGTACTCTTTATTGTTACTAGGGAAGCTTTTATATTCCACAATATTACCATCAGCGATTAATCATTCTAAAAAAAACACAATTCTCCTAAAACTATCTCGGTTTGATAACCGATGACTCAGATCAGTTAACATTGAAAATGCTGACGAAGCATCATGTTGTAGATGATCTTAATGGCCAAAAGTTTGATGATAAAGAAAGGAGTGTTAGGAACGCTCAATAGAAAATTTAGTACCGAAAAGCGGATTATGCGAAACTATGAAGAAAGCCGTGGACAAATCACAAAGAATAAGTTTGCCTTCAAAGAATCCAAATGATTCTGTGCCTACTGAAATCGTTAGCAAACATCTTATTTCTCATTCTAAACCTTCACAGACAAATCTTCTTCATCATCCATTGATATTAGAAATTCTAAGATATTCTCGTATGATCTATTATAAATATCCTCCATATTTCTGGCGATATTTTCACAACTATTCTTATCTGAGATCATTTATCTCTCCGTAATATCTGCAACATAAAAGAAACTGTGTTAGTTTCTAAATTTTGAAACCTTCGAGTTTAAAATATGAATGTTTTGAAGTAGTGTTGGGAACTGAAGCATGGATTAGTATAATATAATGACACTTGATCAACGTCATTATATTACAGTAAGTCATGCTAAGTTTCTAATGAAGCATGATGATTCACAGTACCGTCATCATGTGCCATTTACACGACTCTTACATTCTATCTAATCTCTAAACATATCAAGAGAATATTTTTCTGGATGACTCGGTCTTCTCCAGGGTATTCTGGTAATTTAACAAATTAAAATCGTTCTATTACCATTTTCTTCTTAGTGCATTAGCTATGTTCATTTTGAATTTCATATCTACGAATTCCGGACCATTACTCGCTTGACTCGAAGTCGGGAAGAGAAAACGAAAGCATGAAGCTCCGAAAAATAATGAAGGATATAAACTCCGATAATAACTCCTAAATTACAAACCGTGTATATCGATGCAGATAGCAATATAGAGACACGGGAGAATTAGAAATACTATAAACACAAGAGTATAGTAGAAGTAAATAGATTCTTCTGGTGGTAGATGAAAAAGAAGAATGACAGATATAAAAGTTAGGAGTATATCAAGAATCAGGACTGGATGGAGCATATTGATGAATGCTTTAAAGTAAGAATCAAGGGAGAAAGAATAGAAGGTGTGAGTCGTGGAAAATAAGGAAACGAAGGGGTGAATTTATAGTGAAATATCCGACAGAGCAATCGAAACAGATTATTGCATATAATCAAAGAAGATCCTAATTTCCTTAATCACCAAAGAACCAAATCTTATTACGTAAGCTTCTCTTTAAATCCCTTAAATCCCGGAAATCAATCATAACTACGTCATCAGTTAAGACGAATATATTTTACTCATCTCACTCTTTTACGATAGTCTCATTTATATTCTTCGCATAATCGAATCGTTTTATCTACATTACTCAATGATGATAAAACTCCATTATCACCTTATATTTGTCATGAAAACCTTCTTATTGTTATCCATAGCAACCTCTATCAAATTTCGGGGACGAAATTTCTTTAACGGGTAGGTACTGTAATGACCCGGAATTTTTTGACCAAATTATACTTATGAGATTAATATTTACATAAATTAAACCATACCAACATGATAAGCAATTCAAATTGTTGAGACTTGTGTTTTTGAAAAGAGTTTTACACAACGTTTGACCGTCCAATATGACCGATGATATCACGAACTATATAACATACGATAATTATACGTTTGTGTATATATATGTATTCATATATATTTAACATGATCTAAGGATGGTTTAACATCTCATTGTATACTAATGACAATGAGTTATAAGTATATTTTGAAACTACTAACTTAAGTTTTCAAAACGATAACTATACGTAACATTCTTTGATATATATACTTATAATCTATAATGCTTATACATGTATCGTATATATAATGTATTTAATCATTTTTTAAGGACTTAAATACATAAAACAATATAAGTATATTCACAAAAGATAGCTATATTTGAATTCTCGTTCCGTTTCCTCAAGATTTCTATACGTATATCTAGGGTATATGTACCCATATCATACCCAGCTTCTATACGTATTTACTATTGGTATATACACATCAAATCAACATCTTAATCAACATTATTACTGCCCTAGATATGAGGTAACTAGGATTTGTCAAGTAGTATGAATTATTAGTAAGAAAACAAAATTAGGAATCCTTTTCTTTCTTTATAAACTAAAAACGTTTTTATAAATGAACACCATTTCTTCACTCCATTTTCTCATACCTACACCCTCATTTCTCTCTCAAAATACTCCTAACTTCATACTTAATCATATCCAAGCATTTTCACCATCATTTAGCTTCAATTACAAGCCTTAAACACCATAAGAAAACTCTTTCAAGAACATATCAAAATAACCACCCATTTGAAGAAGTTTACTTTCAACCTTTTGATCTAACTCCACCACTCTTTGATTCCAAGATTATTTCTTATCTTTTGCAGTAACTTTGTCCAAGTAACTTGAGGTAGTAACCTTGTTCATAATCTTATTCAATTCATATTCATATAGCTATCTTATTTTGTGGTAT
Organism: Rutidosis leptorrhynchoides; assembly: GCF_046630445.1. Classification (NCBI taxonomy): domain Eukaryota; kingdom Viridiplantae; phylum Streptophyta; class Magnoliopsida; order Asterales; family Asteraceae; genus Rutidosis; species Rutidosis leptorrhynchoides. Next base: position 281,485,424 of record NC_092336.1, read on the forward strand.
AAAATTTTAACAACAAGAACATAGTTTGAATGATTTCAAACTTGTTCGCAAACTAAATAGATCCTTCTAACTTGACTTTTAAAATACTTCAAGACCTGTAATATATCATAATGATATGCTAACCTAACAAGATATAACTTGGTTATACAAAGAACATCTTAAAAACTGAATCTACGTCGTCGGAGTGCAACCGGAGGCTGTTTTGGGTTGGATAATTAAAAACCATCTTGAACTTTGAATTGGAAGTTCATGTTCTAGAAAAATGATATTTCTTATGAATATGTTAACACATAAAAATTTCATGGTTTAACTCAAAGTGTAAGTATTTTTAGAAAAATGATCATTAAATGTTGTTTTTATGATGGAAAATGATCACTTTCATAAGTTTCACCAAAGTTTGACCTATAACCTATGATTTCGAATACAAACTAAGGTATTTTTAGTTCATATTCTTAAAATTTGACTCGATCCAAGGAAGTGGCAAGTTGAACCAACAAAAACGGAGTTGTAATGAAGAAACTACGACTAAAACAAGACTGGGTATCCGAAGCTAGTTTAGCTACGAAAATATTTGGAGAAAAAGTAAATTAATCATAACTTTTCTAATTAATATGATATTTTTATATATAATTACTTATGATTTGATTTTATATATTTCAGGACCACCCGTAAACAACACGAGAAGATTAATCATAAGACCTCATGATTGTACGCAACACGTCATTTGACAACACGGTAATTTATGTACGCAACACGTCATTTGACAACATGGTACCATGGGTCGAGATTAATTCTGATCAATACGAATACGATGGGGTCTTTATTTATTTTATTTAAGCAACTAATTGTGGACCACTAACATCGGACTGCTAACTACGGACTAAGAAAATATTAAAAGTATTAAAAGTATATATATATGTAACGATTACTTAAAAAGAAAATATGTTGATATATTATATATATGGTTAGGTTCGTGATATCTATCGGAGACCAAGTCGAATTAAATACCTTCAAGGCAAAAGTGAATTTCATTTGCTCCCTTTTTAATTTCTTTTGAAATATATATTTTTGGGCTGAGAATACATGCGCTGCTTTTATAAATGTTTACAAAATAGACACAAGTACTTAAAAATATATTCTACGTTGAGTTGTACCACTGGCATATTTCCCTGTAGCTTGGTAACTACTATTTACATGAGTATTGTAAACGCGAATCCTGTTGATAGATCTATCGGGCCTGACAACCCCAACCGGACTGGACGACCAGTATTCAACGGTTGCACAGTACTTCGTTTTGTAGACTACACTTGGTACAGTGTAGTGAGATTTCATAATAAAGGGAATATGTGACGTTGATTAAATGTTAAGTATGGTTACCAAGTGCTCAACCACTTAGAATGCTTTACATACACTTGCGAGTGTATTATGTTTATGATTATGAAATCTTGTGGTCTATTAACATATTGAAATGATTGTTATGATAAACCTATGAACTCACCAACCGTTTGGTTGACACTTTAAAGCATGTTTATTCTCAGGTACGAATTAAGTCTTCCGCTGTGCATTTGCTCAATATAAGGACATTACTTGGAGCCGATCATCGCAATGGGACCAAATGTTGATGACTTCGTCCAGGTGGATTAGGACGGGTCATTTCATGATACCACTTGTAACGACCCAACCCGTTATCCAACCAAAAGCACGCCTAAAAAAAATTTTGTAACTCAGTTCATCTGGATGGCGTCCAGTTATCTGAACGGCGTCCAGTTGTGATGTAGTGACCCGAACTTTTCCATGTTTATATATATTAATTGAGATTGATATTTACATGATTAAATGTTTCCAACATGTTAAGCAATTAAACTTGTTAAGACTTGATTAATTGAAATATGTTTCATATAGACAATTGACCACCCAAGTTGACCGGCGATTCACGAACGTTAAAACTTGTAAAAACGACATGACGATATATATATGGATATACATATGGTTAACATGAGATTATGATAAGTAAGTATCTCCATAAGTATATTAGCAATGAGTTACATACATATAAACAAGACTACTAACTTAAGGATTTCGAAACGAGACATATATGTAACGATTATCGTTGTAACGACATTTAAATGAATATATATCATATTAATATATCATAATATCATGATAATATAATAATTTAAAATCTCATTTGATATTATAAACATTGGGTTAACAACATTTAACAAGATCGTTAACCTAAAGGTTTCAAAACAACACTTACATGTAACGACTAACGATGACTTAACGACTCAGTTAAAATGTATATACATGTAGTGTTTTAATATGTATTTATACACTTTTGAAAGACTTCAATACACTTATCAAAATACTTCTACTTAACAAAAATGCTTACAATTACATCCTCGTTCAGTTTCATCAACAATTCTACTCGTATGCACCCGTATTCGTACTCGTACAATACACAGCTTTTAGATGTATGTACTATTGGTATATACACTCCAATGATCAGCTCTTAGTAGCCCATGTGAGTCACCTAACACATGTGGGAACCATCATTTGGCAACTAGCATGAAATATCTCATAAAATTACAAAAATATGAGTAATCATTCATGACTTATTTACATGAAAACAAAATTACATATCCTTTATATCTAATCCATACACCAACGACCAAAAACACCTACAAACACTTTCATTCTTCAATTTTCTTCATCTAATTGATCTCTCTCAAGTTCTATCTTCAAGTTCTAAGTATTTTTCATATATTTTACAAGTTCTAGTTACATAAAATCAAGAATACTTTCAAGTTTGCTAGCTCACTTCCAATCTTGTAAGGTGATCATCCAACCTCAAGAAATCTTTGTTTATTACAGTAGGTTATCATTCTAATACAAGGTAATAATCATATTCAAACTTTGGTTCAATTTCTATAACTATAACAATCTTATTTCAAGTGATGATCTTACTTGAACTTGTTTTCGTGTCATGATTCTGCTTCAAGAACTTCGAGCCATCCAAGGATCCGTTGAAGCTAGATCCATTTTTCTCTTTTACAGTAGGTTTATCCAAGGAACTTAAGGTAGTAATGATGTTCATAACATCATTCGATTCATATATATAAAGCTATCTTATTCGAAGGTTTAAACTTGTAATCACTAGAACATAGTTTAGTTAATTCTAAACTTGTTCGCAAACAAAAGTTAATCCTTCTAACTTGACTTTTAAAATCAACTAAACACATATTCTATATCTATATGATATGCTAACTTAATGATTTAAAACCTGAAAACACGAAAAACACCGTAAAACCGGATTTACGCCGTCGTAGTAACACCGCGGGCTGTTTTGGGTTAGTTAATTAAAAACTATGATAAACTTTGATTTAAAAGTTGTTATTCTGAGAAAATGATTTTTATTATGAACATGAAACTATATCCAAAAATTATGGTTAAACTCAAAGTGGAAGTATGTTTTCTAAAATGGTCATCTAGACGTCGTTCTTTCGACTGAAATGACTACCTTTACAAAAACGACTTGTAACTTATTTTTCCGACTATAAACCTATACTTTTTCTGTTTAGATTCATAAAATAGAGTTCAATATGAAACCATAGCAATTTGATTCACTCAAAACGGATTTAAAATGAAGAAGTTATGGGTAAAACAAGATCGGATAATTTTTCTCATTTTAGCTACGTGAAAATTGTTAACAAATCTATTCCAACCATAACTTAATCAACTTGTATTGTATATTATGTAATCTTGAGATACCATAGACACGTATACAATGTTTCGACCTATCATGTCGACACATCTATATATATTTCGGAACAACCATAGACACTCTATATGTGAATGTTGGAGTTAGCTATACAGGGTTGAGGTTGATTCCCAAATATATCTAGTTTGAGTTGTGATCAATACTGAGATACGTATACACTGGGTCGTGGATTGATTGAAGATAATATTTATCGATTTATTTCTGTACATCTAACTGTGGATAACTAGTTGTAGGTTACAAACGAGGACAGCTGACTTAATAAACTTAAAACATCAAAATATATTAAAAGTGTTGTAAATATATTTTGAACATACTTTGATATATATGTATATATTGTTATAGGTTCGTGAATCAACCAGTGGCCAAGTCTTACTTCCCGACGAAGTAAAAATCTGTGAAAGTGAGTTATAGTCCCACTTTTAAAATCTAATTTTTTGGGATGAGAATACATGCAGGTTTTATAAATGATTTACAAAATAGACACAAGTACGTGAAACTACATTCTATGGTTGAATTATCGAAATCGAATATGCCCCTTTTTATTAAGTCTGGTAATCTAAGAATTAGGGAACAGACACCCTAATTGACGCGAATCCTAAAGATAGATCTATTGGGCCTAACAAACCCCATCCAAAGTACCGGATGCTTTAGTACTTCGAAATTTATATCATATCCGAAGGGTGTCCCGGAATGATGGGGATATTCTTATATATGCATCTTATTAATGTCGGTTACCAGGTGTTCACCATATGAATGATTTTTAACTCTATGTATGGGATGTGTATTGAAATATGAAATCTTGTGGTCTATTGTTACGATTTGATATATATAGGTTAAACCTATAACTCACCAACATTTTTGTTGACGTTTAAAGCATGTTTATTCTCAGGTGAATACTAAGAGCTTCCGCTGTTGCATACTAAAATAAGGACAAGATTTGGAGTCCATGTTTGTATGATATTGTGTTAAAACTGCATTCCAGAAACTGATTTCGATGTAACATATTTGTATTGTAAACCATTATGTAATGGTCGTGTGTAAACAGGATATTTTAGATTATCATTATTTGATAATCTACGTAAAGCTTTTTAAACCTTTATTTATGAAATAAAGGTTATGGTTTGTTTTAAAAATGAATACAGTCTTTGAAAAACGTCTCATATAGAGGTCAAAACCTCGCAACGAAATCAATTAATATGGAACGTTTTTAATCAATAAGAACGGGATATTTCAGTTGGTATCAGAGCGTTGGTCTTAGAGAACCAGAATTTTGCATTAGTGTGTCTTATCGAGTTTGTTAGGATGCATTAGTGAGTCTGGACTTCGACCGTGTTTACTTGAAAAATGATTGCTTAACAAATTTTGTTGGAAACTATATATTTTTAACATGTGAATATTATGTGATATATTAATCTCTTAACGCGTTTGATATTATGTGATAGATGTCTACCTCTAGAACAAGTCCCATTGACTCACCTAATAATAATGAAGAGTCAAATGTAAATTGGAATGATTCGTGGACTGATTCACAAGTTCCCGAAGAGGAACCGGAAGAAGAGTCGGAACCGGAAGAAGAATCGGAACCGGAAGAAGAATCGGAACCGGAAGAAGAAATAGAACCGGTGGGGGAAATAATAAAACGGTTAAGTAAAAGAAAATCCTCAACCAACCGACCAAGGTTAATTATGGTCAATGGTGTTTCCGCCAAGGAAGCAAAATATTGGGAGGATTACCAATTCTCCGATGAATCGGATTCCGACGAGAATTCCTATGATGTTATAGAAATTACCCCAACTGAATTTAAAAAGGCAAAAGAAAATAATAAGGGAAAGGGCATAAAAATAGAGAAATCTAATTCCAACCCCGATGAACTTTATATGTATCGTCAACCCCCGAAGTCCTTAAGTTGTAACAATGACCCGGGAACCTCTAAACCACCAGGTTTTTCTAAACCAATGTGGATCACGACGGCTCGTATTAGGGGAACATCATATATCCCTAGAAACTTGGCAAAACGAACCAAAACCGAAGAAGAAGAAGAAACAAGCGAGTCGGAATAAGATAGTTGTATTCGTGTGGTGTAATATATGTAATATAGTGTGCTTATGCTTTATGATATATGTAAAAATTGCTTGTATTAATAAGTATTTTTTTTTTATGAATCTAACTCTTGTCTATTTTACAGTATAAAAACACAAAATGGATAGACAACCCAATATTTTAAGAGACCTACCCGGAGACATGATTGATGAAATCTTGTCTAGAGTCGGTCAGAATTCTTCGGCACAACTATTTAAGGCGAGATCAGTTTGTAAGACATTCGAAGAACGTTCCAAGAATGCCTTGGTTTATAAAAGGCTTTCGTTCGGAAGATGGGGGATATCACATTGGGAAATCCATAAGTTACGATGTGTTTACTTTGACGCATATATTGCGGGGAACCCAAATGCTATTTTACGCAATGGGTTAAGAAATTATTTTGACTCAATATATCCGAATATTGGACTTCGTGATTTAGAAAAAGCGGCTAACATGCAACATAAAGAAGCATGTTATGCTTCAGAATTAGTAATGTTCGCTTCTCACCAAAGTGAGAACAAGAACATCGGGCTACAACTATTAAACAAAACGTTCCCACAAGTGACGGAGTCGGTAATTGGGGTAAGAAATGAGGTTTTTAGATTGTTACGGGACTGTTGGACATTACGTAACCCTCGTCCCTTTGACGACCTTACAACACGCTGTCTTATCAACGGCCATAACGGTTATGTTCCACAAGACCAAGGATGGGAAGTAGTCCTAGTAAAACCAGAATGCATGACTTGATTCTGGACGTATGAATTACGTGTCTTTATTGCCTTTGCTGAACGACTTGTGTACTAGCTAGAATTATCTTCACAACCATCTTGTATCAAATTTATTGTGTGCTATATTTCATGATATATGTAAAATAAGCGGTATTGTAAGTTTGTAAAATGTTGTGTAAAAGTTTGAACGCGAAATATTATTATAATCAGTTTTTCATATAGAATTGTAGTGGTTGAATTGTATATTAGCTACTAAGTATGAACTTAACGGGTAGGTACTACCCGAATTTAAACTTATAAAACGCTAATATGAAGAAAAAGCTTTTATAAATGAGTTCATATTATGCTACGAAATACTATTAACTACTCTTAATATTCTGTATGATTAACTTGTTCCATTTAACTATTTTGAAGGAAATGGCACCGACTACTCGACACACCGTGAATATGAATGAAGAGGAATTCCGTACTTTTCTAGCTTCAAACATAGCCGCAGTACAGGCTGCGCTACATACCAACAATAATCTTGGATCTAGCAGTACAGGAAATCATGTAGGATGCACCTACAAAGAATTCACTGCCTGCAAACCTTTGGAATTTGATGGAACCGAAGGACCGATCGGATTGAAACGGTGGACCGAGAAGGTCGAATCGGTGTTTGCCATAAGTAAGTGTACTGAAGAGGACAAAGTAAAGTACGCTACGCATACCTTCACAGGTTCTGCGTTAACATGGTGGAATACCTATCTAGAGTAAGTGGGACAAGACGATGCGTACGCACTACCGTGGTCAGCATTCAAGCACTTGATGAAAGTGAAGTACCGTCCCAGAACCGAGGTCAATAAGCTCAAGACAGAACTTAGAGGGTTACGAACCCAAGGATTTGATATTACCACGTACGAAAGACGATTCACAGAATTGTGCCTATTGTGTCCGGGAGCATTCGAAGATGAGGAAGAGAAGATCGACGCGTTTGTGAAAGGATTACCGGAAAGAATCCAAGAAGATATAAGTTCACACGAGCCCGCCTCCATACAACAGGCATGTAGAATGGCTCACAAACTCGTGAACCAGATTGAAGAAAGAATTAAAGAACAGACTGCTGAAGAGGCCAATGTGAAGAAAGTCAAAAGAAAGTGGGAGGAAAACGGTGATAAGAATCACCAATACAACAACAACAGCAATTACAACAATAATCGCAACAATTATCCCAACAATCGCAACATCAATCGCAACTACAACAAACGGCCCAACAACAACAACAACAACAACAGTAACTACAACAATCATCCCAACAACAATAATAACCGCAACAACAACCACAATCAGAAGCAGCTATGCCAAAGGTGTGAAAAGAATCACTCGGGGTTCTGCACCAAATTTTGCAACAAGTGTAAAAGAAATGGTCATAGCGCGGCAAAGTGTGAGGTCTACGGACCAGGGGTTAATAGAACGAAAGGAACAAATGGTGTTGGAACGAGTAATGGCGGAGCAAGTAGTGTCGGAGCAAGTTATGCCAATGTAGTTTGTTATAAATGTGGAAAACTGGGCCACATTATTAGAAATTGCCCGAACCAGGAGAACACGAATGGACAAGGCCGTGGAAGAGTTTTCAATATTAATGCGGCAGAGGCACAGGAAGACCCGGAGCTTGTTACGGGTACGTTTCTTATTGACAATAAATCTGCTTACGTTTTATTTGATTCGGGTGCGGATAGAAGCTATATGAGTAGAGATTTTTGTGCTAAATTAAGTTGTCCATTGATGCCTTTGGATAGTAAATTTTTACTCGAATTAGCAAATGGTAAATTAATTTCAGCAGATAATATATGTCGGAATCGAGAAATTAAACTGGTTAGCGAAACATTTAAGATTGATTTGATACCAGTAGAGTTAGGGAGTTTTGATGTGATAATCGGTATGGACTGGTTGAAAGAAGTGAAAGCGGAGATCGTTTGTTACAAAAATGCAATTCGCATTATACGAGAAAAAGGAAAACCCTTAATGGTGTACGGAGAAAAGGGCAACACGAAGCTACATCTTATTAGTAATTTGAAGGCACAAAAACTAATAAGAAAAGGTTGCTATGCTGTTCTAGCACACGTCGAGAAAGTACAAACTGAAGAAAAGAGCATCAATGATGTTCCCGTCGCAAAAGAATTTCCTGATGTATTTCCGAAAGAATTACCGGGATTACCCCCACATCGATCCGTTGAATTTCAAATAGATCTTGTACCAGGAGCTGCACCAATAGCTCGTGCTCCTTACAGACTCGCACCCAGCGAGATGAAAGAACTACAAAGCCAATTACAAGAACTTTTAGAGCGTGGTTTCATTCGACCAAGCACATCACCGTGGGGAGCTCCTGTTTTGTTTGTCAAGAAGAAAGATGGTACATTCAGGTTGTGTATCGACTACCGAGAGTTGAACAAACTTACCATCAAGAACCGCTACCCACTACCGAGAATCGATGACTTATTTGATCAACTACAAGGCTCGTCTGTTTATTCAAAGATTGACTTACGTTTCGGGTATCATCAAATGCGGGTGAAAGAAGATGATATTCCAAAGACTGCTTTCAGAACACGTTACGGTCATTACGAGTTTATGGTCATGCCGTTTGGTTTAACTAATGCACCAGCTGTGTTCATGGACCTTATGAACCGAGTGTATGGACCATACCTTGACAAGTTTGTCATTGTTTTCATTGATGACATACTTATTTACTCAAAGAATGACCAAGAACATGGTGAACATTTGAGAAAGGTTTTAGAAGTATTGAGGAAGGAAGAATTGTACGCTAAGTTTTCAAAGTGTGCATTTTGGTTGGAAGAAGTTCAATTCCTCGGTCACATAGTGAACAAAGAAGGTATTAAGGTGGATCCGGCAAAGATAGAAACTGTTGAAAAGTGGGAAACCCCGAAAACTCCGAAACACATACGCCAGTTTTTAGGACTAGCTGGTTACTACAGAAGGTTCATCCAAGACTTTTCCAGAATAGCAAAACCCTTGACTGCATTAACGCATAAAGGGAATAAATTTGAATGGAATGATGAACAAGAGAAAGCGTTTCATTTATTGAAGAAAAAGCTAACTACGGCACCTATATTGTCATTGCCTGAAGGGAATGATGATTTTGTGATTTATTGTGACGCATCAAAGCAAGGTCTCGGTTGTGTATTAATGCAACGAACGAAGGTGATTGCTTATGCGTCTAGACAATTGAAGATTCACGAACAAAATTATACGACGCATGATTTGGAATTAGGCGCGGTTGTGTTTGCATTAAAGACTTGGAGGCACTACTTATATGGGGTCAAAAGTATTATATATACCGACCACAAAAGTCTTCAACACATATTTAATCAGAAACAACTGAATATGAGGCAGCGTAGGTGGATTGAATTATTGAATGATTACGACTTTGAGATTCGTTACCACCCGGGGAAGGCAAATGTGGTAGCCGATGCCTTGAGCAGGAAGGACAGAGAACCCATTCGAGTAAAATCTATGAATATAATGATTCATAATAACCTTACTACTCAAATAAAGGAGGCGCAACAAGGAGTTTTAAAAGAGGGAAATTTAAAGGATGAAATACCCAAAGGATCGGAGAAGCATCTTAATATTCGGGAAGACGGAACCCGGTATAGGGCTGAAAGGATTTGGGTACCAAAATTTGGAGATATGAGAGAAATGGTACTTAGAGAAGCTCATAAAACCAGATACTCAATACATCCTGGAACGGGGAAGATGTACAAGGATCTCAAGAAACATTTTTGGTGACCGGGTATGAAAGCCGATGTTGCTAAATACGTAGGAGAATGTTTGACGTGTTCTAAGGTCAAAGCTGAGCATCAGAAACTATCAGGTCTACTTCAACAACCCGAAATCCCAGAATGGAAATGGGAAAACATTACCATGGATTTCATCACTAAATTGCCAAGGACTGCAAGTGGTTTTGATACTATTTGGGTAATAGTTGATCGTCTCACCAAATCAGCACACTTCCTGCCAATAAGAGAAGATGACAAGATGGAGAAGTTAGCACGACTGTATTTGAAGGAAGTCGTCTCCAAACATGGAATACCAATCTCTATTATCTCTGATAGGGATGGCAGATTTATTTCAAGATTCTGGCAGACATTACAGCAAACATTAGGAACTCGTCTAGACATGAGTACTGCCTATCATCCACAAACTGATGGGCAGAGCGAAAGGATGATACAAACGCTTGAAGACATGCTACGAGCATGTGTTATTGATTTCGGAAACAGTTGGGATCGACATCTACCGTTAGCAGAATTTTTCTACAACAACAGCTACCATTCAAGCATTGAGATGGCGCCGTTTGAAGCACTTTATGGTAGAAAGTGCAGGTCTCCGATTTGTTGGAGTGAAGTGGGGGATAGACAGATTACGGGTCCGGAGATTATACAAGAAACTACCGAGAAGATCATCCAAATTCAACAACGGTTGAAAACCGCCCAAAGTCGACAAAAGAGCTACGCTGACATTAAAAGAAAAGATATAGAATTTGAAATTGGAGAGATGGTCATGCTTAAAGTTGCACCTTGGAAAGGCGTTGTTCGATTTGGTAAACGAGCGAAATTAAATCCAAGGTATATTGGACCATTCAAGATTATTGATCGTGTCGGACCAGTAGCTTACCGACTTGAGTTATCTCAACAACTCGCGGCTGTACATAACACTTTCCACGTCTCGAATTTGAAGAAATGTTTTGCTAAAGAAGATCTCACTATTCCGTTAGATGAAATCCAAATCAACAAAAAACTCCAATTCATCGAAGAACCCGTCGAAATAATGGATCGTGAGGTTAAAAGACTTAAGCAAAACAAGATACCAATTGTTAAGGTTCGATGGAATGCTCGTAGAGGACCCGAGTTCACCTGGGAGCATGAAGATCAGATGAAGAAGAAATACCCGCATCTATTTCCAGAAGATTCATCAACACCTTCAACAGCTTAAAATTTCGGGACGAAATTTATTTAACGGGTAGGTACTGTAGTGACCCGAACTTTTCCATGTTTATATATATTAATTGAGATTGATATTTACATGATTAAATGTTTCCAACATGTTAAGCAATTAAACTTGTTAAGACTTGATTAATTGAAATATGTTTCATATAGACAATTGACCACCCAAGTTGACCGGCGATTCACGAACGTTAAAACTTGTAAAAACGACATGACGATATATATATGGATATACATATGGTTAACATGAGATTATGATAAGTAAGTATCTCCATAAGTATATTAACAATGAGTTACATACATATAAACAAGACTACTAACTTAAGGATTTCGAAACGAGACATATATGTAACGATTATCGTTGTAACGACATTTAAATGAATATATATCATATTAAGATATATTAATATATCATAATATCATGATAATATAATAATTTAAAATCTCATTTGATATTATAAACATTGGGTTAACAACATTTAACAAGATCGTTAACCTAAAGGTTTCAAAACAACACTTACATGTAACGACTAACGATGACTTAACGACTCAGTTAAAATGTATATACATGTAGTGTTTTAATATGTATTTATACACTTTTGAAAGACTTCAATACACTTATCAAAATACTTCTACTTAACAAAAATGCTTACAATTACATCCTCGTTCAGTTTCATCAACAATTCTACTCGTATGCACCCGTATTCGTACTCGTACAATACACAGCTTTTAGATGTATGTACTATTGGTATATACACTCCAATGATCAGCTCTTAGCAGCCCATGTGAGTCACCTAACACATGTGGGAACCATCATTTGGCAACTAGCATGAAATATCTCATAAAATTACAAAAATATGAGTAATCATTCATGACTTATTTACATGAAAACAAAATTACATATCCTTTATATCTAATCCATACACCAACGACCAAAAACACCTACAAACACTTTCATTCTTCAATTTTCTTCATCTAATTGATCTCTCTCAAGTTCTATCTTCAAGTTCTAAGTATTCTTCATATATTTTACAAGTTCTAGTTACATAAAATCAAGAATACTTTCAAGTTTGCTAGCTCACTTCCAATCTTGTAAGGTGATCATCCAACCTCAAGAAATCTTTGTTTCTTACAGTAGGTTATCATTCTAATACAAGGTAATAATCATATTCAAACTTTGGTTCAATTTCTATAACTATAACAATCTTATTTCAAGTGATGATCTTACTTGAACTTGTTTTCGTGTCATGATTCTGCTTCAAGAACTTCGAGCCATCCAAGGATCCGTTGAAGCTAGATCCATTTTTCTCTTTTCCAGTAGGTTTATCCAAGGAACTTAAGGTAGTAATGATGTTCATAACATCATTCGATTCATATATATAAAGCTATCTTATTCGAAGGTTTAAACTTGTAATCACTAGAACATAGTTTAGTTAATTCTAAACTTGTTCGCAAACAAAAGTTAATCCTTCTAACTTGACTTTTAAAATCAACTAAACACATGTTCTATATCTATATGATATGCTAACTTAATGATTTAAAACCTGAAAACACGAAAAACACCGTAAAACCGGATTTACGCCGTCGTAGTAACACCGCGGGCTGTTTTGGGTTAGTTAATTAAAAACTATGATAAACTTTGATTTAAAAGTTGTTATTCTGAGAAAATGATTTTTATTATGAACATGAAACTATATCCAAAAATTATGGTTAAACTCAAAGTGGAAGTATGTTTTCTAAAATGGTCATCTAGACGTCGTTCTTTCGACTGAAATGACTACCTTTACAAAAATGACTTGTAACTTATTTTTCCGACTATAAACCTATACTTTTTCTGTTTAGATTCATAAAATAGAGTTCAATATGAAACCATAGCAATTTGATTCACTCAAAACGGATTTAAAATGAAGAAGTTATGGGTAAAACAAGATCGGATAATTTTTCTCATTTTAGCTACGTGAAAATTGTTAACAAATCTATTCCAACCATAACTTAATCAACTTGTATTGTATATTATGTAATCTTGAGATACCATAGACACGTATACAATGTTTCGACCTATCATGTCGACACATCTATATATATTTCGGAACAACCATAGACACTCTATATGTGAATGTTGGAGTTAGCTATACAGGGTTGAGGTTGATTCCAAAATATATATAGTTTGAGTTGTGATCAATACTGAGATACGTATACACTGGGTCGTGGATTGATTCAAGATAATATTTATCGATTTATTTCTGTACATCTAACTGTGGACAACTAGTTGTAGGTTACTAACGAGGACAGCTGACTTAATAAACTTAAAACATCAAAATATATTAAAAGTGTTGTAAATATATTTTGAACATACTTTGATATATATGTATATATTGTTATAGGTTCGTGAATCAACCAGTGGCCAAGTCTTACTTCCCGACGAAGTAAAAATCTGTGAAAGTGAGTTATAGTCCCACTTTTAAAATCTAATATTTTTGGGATGAGAATACATGCAGGTTTTATAAATAATTTACAAAATAGACACAAGTACGTGAAACTACATTCTATGGTTGAATTATCGAAATCGAATATGCCCCTTTTTATTAAGTCTGGTAATCTAAGAATTAGGGAACAGACACCCTAATTGACGCGAATCCTAAAGATAGATCTATTGGGCCTAACAAACCCCATCCAAAGTACCGGATGCTTTAGTACTTCGAAATTTATATCATATCTGAAGGGTGTCCCGGAATGATGGGGATATTCTTATATATGCATCTTGTTAATGTCGGTTACCAGGTGTTCACCATATGAATAATTTTTATCTCTATGTATGGGATGTGTATTGAAATATGAAATCTTGTGGTCTATTGTTACGATTTGATATATATAGGTTAAACCTATAACTCACCAACATTTTTGTTGACGTTTAAAGCATGTTTATTCTCAGGTGAATACTAAGAGCTTCCGCTGTTGCATACTAAAATAAGGACAAGATTTGGAGTCCATGTTTGTATGATATTGTGTTAAAACTGCATTCCAGAAACTGATTTCGATGTAACATATTTGTATTGTAAACCATTATGTAATGGTCGTGTGTAAACAGGATATTTTAGATTATCATTATTTGATAATCTACGTAAAGCTTTTTAAACCTTTATTTATGAAATAAAGGTTATGGTTTGTTTTAAAAATGAATGCAGTCTTTGAAAAACGTCTCATATAGAGGTCAAAACCTCGCAACGAAATCAATTAATATGGAACGTTTTTAATCAATAAGAACGGGATATTTCATGTGAAGGGCAGGACGACGTCCAAGCAAAGGGGACGGCGTCCAAATGAACTGACAGGGGCTGTCCCCGAAGTCTAACTTAGGCGAACGAAAAACTCGCTTCCCGACACTTTTAGACGAAACGATTTTCACAACACGTTATAATAATTAAAACTAAGAGATTTCCACAATAAAATCGAGTTTTACAACACCGGGCCCACATCTACCCAAATCACGACAAAGTGACCATTTCGACCCATTTTAGTTTTATACAAAAGATAGACCGAGCATGGCGATTGAGGATACGCTACCTAATCCTAATCAAATCCAAAAGCACGTCTTATAAAGCAACCTACGCAAGTCCACTAGTCCCCATGCTTACACGAGCCACCGCCTCCACGCGAATCTATAAAAATGTAAATAACGAGAGGGTAAACTAATGCTTAGTGAGTGAGAATATACTACATACATATATATGCATAAAATGGACACGCCACACGAATAATCAAATAGCACATACCGGAGCATCCAAGCATAAAGGCAAGCTAATCTAAGCATACCGTACAATCGCTATACAACAAGCTAACAACATCGACAATGTAAATTCACCAACAACGATATGAACAATGCCATCAAGCTATACCCGGAGGGCTAGCCACATCACAACAATACGACGATATATATAGCAATAAAGCGCAAAACGCCCAAGGTTAACCCCTTAACCCAATACCAAAAGAAGATTGGCCGAACTACACGAGCCTTAGTAAATCTGCATCCACACGAGACTATTATCTTCAATACCACAACAACATCGAGGTTGGCCGAACTACACGAGCCTTAGTGAATCCGAACTACACGAGACCACTACCTCAATAAGATGACCGAACTACACGCGTCATCGTGAATTCGCATCCACACGTGACTCACCTCCCAAATCAAAACTCACGGTCCTGGGATTATTAAAATCCGCATCGTCGGGGTTACTCAACAGCAAATCAATACCAAAGCCACACCGTCAGGATCATATAGATCCACATCATCGGGGTTATCCAAATCACAACTCATGTGATATCGTACACACAAAGTGTGCACCTCGCCAAAGGTGGTCAACCAAAATGCACAACCGTGCCAATTGGACCTATTACACAAGTCCATCAAATCTACCTATATGTGAAGTGAGCTCTATAGCCGAGGTTCACTTCACCCAACCTGCACCCATCCTACACATACATATGCACATAGGATATTAACACTCACCTTGTCGCCTTGATGAATGCTACCGAATAATCCGCAACCCGTCGATGGGACGTACCTATTCCATTATCACAAATGCAACAACACAATTAGGGTGGATTTACAAACCAACCCATATTGACAACTAGTGCAATTTCGACCCAAATGCACTTCCAAGCACAAACCGCGCCCAAACTAACCAATAATCACTAACACAAGTGAAAATGGTCCTAACACACCAATTGAACCCGAACACAAGTGTTAAACACTTGTCTTACCCAATTTAACACAAAAAACCCTAATTTTGACCCATTTCAAAATTAGTCAACCAAACACACTCAAAAGTGTTCCAACACTTCCATAATTACTAAACCTAGTGATTATACCCATTATCAAAGCCTAATCATGGCCAAAATCATCAACCAATCCAAAACCCGCCAAGTATCACAATAATTAGTCACCATAAACCCACTTCATCATCTAAAAGGGTTTCACAACTAATCAAGCTCAAACCCTAACTTGAATATCAAATCTAACAAATGAAATTCGGAGTTTCAACTTACCAATACTACCACAACGTAGCCGTGAACGAGATGAACAACTTTAAAACCCGAGCTTTGGTGAGAATCTGACTCCTTCTTCTCCAATTCAAGCTCTCTCTCTCTCTCTCTAAAAATGTGTTTCTCTCACTAGGGTTTGAAGAGAGTGTTTGTGTGGTGAGGATAAGGTTGAATGAGCTCAACCTTGCCTATTTGTGGCTTAAAACAGGCCACCAAGTGAAAAGACCAACATACCCCTTTTAAGATCTAAAAATTTCAAAGCGGGCCCGTCAGACCATTTGGACGGCGTCCCAATACTTGGACGGCGTCCAACTCTTCTTTACCGGACGACGTCCCCAACTTGGACGGTGTCCCACTTAACTGAACAAAATAGAAACTGAAATAGGGTCTTACAATATATATATATATATATATATATATATATATATATATATATATATATATATATATATATATATATATATATATATATATATATATATATATATATATATATATATATATATATATATATATATATATATATATACGACATTTTCTTCAAATTTACAATTTACGCCCCTCACACTTAGTTACTAAATGTAATTTATTAGGGGTATAGAAGATAATTTCAGGGGTATAAAAGTTAAATTCACTATTTAATATAAATTCATCAAACAAAACTCACCAAATTTTTTTAACGGATTTATCTTTCTGTTCATCTTGAGTTAAGTTCTACCATCATCACCGTTCAACTCGAAATTATTTTATGAACAAATGCAATAAATTGTATTCAAAACCGAGTTTCGATGCACAACCAACGGAGCATTTCTTTTTAGCAATAAATATTGAAATGATTTAAATTTACAGTTTAAGTCCTTAATATATTTATCAACACGCAAATATAACTATTATAATATTAATTATACATGAAGACTCCTCCGAGTACATTATTTTGCTGAAATGACTAACAACTTATCTAAAATTATACTTGCTGGTTACACTTTATTCAAAAAATAATTGTATATAATAATTCTAAAAGAGAAAATTGCGCGGATAGTCCCTGTGGTTTGTACCAGCCAGCATGGATAGACAAAGTTGCTGTTTTGAGTGTGAATAGTCCTCGTGACTTAAAAGTGGAGCAATGATAGCCCAAATCATTAACCCTGTTAATTTTTCTGTTAAAATTTAATCATGTGTCAGACATGTGAGGGTATTTTCGACCATTGAATGACGATTTTTTTCTCACCATTAATATCTTTTTAATATATAAATTATATACTACTTAATATTTAGAGTACATTGAAAATTGGTCATTGAACGTAACATTAGTAAGGTATAAGTTATATTATTTTAGAATGAGAAAATTGCGCGGATACTCCCCGTGGTTTGTACCAGCCAACATGGATAGACAAAGTTGCTGTTTTGAGTGTGAATAGTCCTTATGGTAGGTTCTAGGGTTCTTGGTTTTAGGTTATCTTTGGTTTGTTGGAGAGATTGAATGACGAAAATACCCTCACATGTCTGGCACAAGACTAGATTTTAACGGAAAAATTAACGGAGTTAATGATTTCGGCTATCCTTGCTCCACGTTTAAGTCACAACGACTATCCACAATCAAAACAACAACTTTGTCTATCCATGCTGGCTGATACAAACCACAGGGAGTATCCGCGCAATTTTCTCATTCTAAAATAATATAACTTATACCTTACTAATGTTACGTTCCATGACCAATTTTCAATGTACTCGAAATATTAAGTAGTATATAATTTATATATTAAAAAGATATTAATAGTGAGAAAAAAATTGTAGACATTAAGTTACCAACACCATCCAAAACCACTTTTAAAATTTGACAATACCACGGACTCTTAAACTCAAAAGAACTTTTAAAATTCGTCAACACCACCGGCTCTTAAACTCAAAAAGAATTTTTAAAAATTTTTCAACCCCACGAGCTTTTACACACAAAAGAATTTCTAAAATTGGTCAACACTACGGGCTCTTAAATAATTCTTATACTTTTCCTATTTTTTTTAGTATCTATATATATATATATATATATATATATATATATATATATATATATATATATATATATATATATATATATATATATAGTGGTAGGATCAAGAGGGAAGTAACTATTCGGGGGGAAGCAAAAACTTTTTTTTTCGTTTTTTGAAAAATTTTTGTTCACGAACATTATAGATGAGATGAAAATATGAACATTTAGTAGAGACACTTTTTGATAAATGTTTTTATTTTGGCGGAAAAACCCTCGAAGAAGTAATATATAACAATTATCGTGTTTTTCGAGCGTATTTTGAGGTTTTAGCTATTGGAGTTTAGATATTAGGGTTTAGATATTAGGGTTTAGAAATTTAGGGTTTAGGGTTTAGATTTAGGATTTAGATTGTGTTTTTAACACGAACGGTTTAGAGTTTAGGGTTTAGGGTTTAAGGTTTGGTGTTTTGGGTTTATGGAATAAACCCAAAACACCAAACCCTAAACCCTAAACTCTAAATCGGTCTAAATTTTACGTCACAAAACATAAAAAAAAAAAAAAAAAACGTTCATATTCTTCACGAACAATATTATATTGAATGTTATTTTTGTCGATCGTTTTCCCGCCTAAATAATAACATTCATCACGAGGTGTCTCTTATAAATGTTCATATTTTCGTGTGATCGTGATGCCGGAAAAAAAAAATTTTAAAAAAAAACGAAATTTTTTTTTTTGCTTCCCCCCCCTTCTCCCCGATTGGTTACTTCCCCATTGATCCTGCCCCTATATATATATATATATATATATATATATATATATATATATATATATATATATATATATATATATATATATATATATATATATATGGAGAGGATCCATGGAGAACTCATGGTAGTAGAGAACTCATGGAACTCGTGCAGATTCACTAAATCTGCGTGCAGATTCACATTTTTTTTTTGCAGATTTTTTTTTCTGCTCAGATTTTTTTTTTTTTGCACATTCAGTCAATCTGCGTGCAGATTGACGATTTTTTCTAGTTTTTTTTTTTTTTACAGATCGACTTTTTTAAGTTTTTTTTATGCAGATTGAGTCAATCTGCGTTTTTTTTTGCAGTTTTTTTTTTTTTTTGCAGATTGACTTTTTTCTGTGCAAATTTGACTTTTTTTTTTGTGCAGATTGACGTTTTTTTGCATTTTTTTTTTTTGCAGATTCACTTTTTTTTTCTATTCAGATTCGCTGTTTTTTTTTGCAGTTTTTTTTTTTCCAGATTGTATTTTTTTTTCATAGATTGAAGCTCAATCTCCACATAGATTGAAGTTCAATCTATGAGTTCTATGGGTTCTCTACATACTCTAGTTCTCTAGGGATCCTTTCACTATATATATATATATATATATATATATATATATATATATATATATATATATATATATATATATATATATATATATATATATATATATATACTAGTAAAATGACCCGTGGAATCACGGGTTTGTTTAAAAAAAACAATTTAATGACATGTTTTAGGTATTAATTAAATGTAAATGCTAAAGTCAGTTATTTTAATGACCCGTTCGACTAAGAAACTTGTCGTTATTTTTACAAATATATAGAGACATGTATTTTCGCATACATACGTAACGTAATTAATCTCGTAAAGAGAATTAATATTTGAATATTAATAATATAATAATTATAATTATAATTATGATAATAAAAATAAATAATAATAATAAAGTTTGCTCAAAGCTGAGTATTTATATTTTTAATAATAATTATTAGTAATAATAATATATGCCTTTTGAATTTTTTTTAGAAAAATTAAAATACAATTATTATATAAAAGTTGTAGAATATGTCTTAAAATTTTTAAAATGTGTGAGATTAATATTTCCTTTTATAATAGATTTCTTTAATTATTTAATTTTAAATTAATTAAGAATTATGACATCATGTACATGGTCTCTAAATTTTTCTTTTTCTTTTTAATTTTTTTTAATGAAGAAAAAAGCGTATTTATGATGTTATCATTTTAGGAATTTAATAGAAACTATATATATATATATATATATATATATATATATATATATATATATATATATATATATATATATATATAATTAGGTCTTAACAAACTTGATGTCCCCTTCTGAATTTGATAACTTAACAAAATTCATACAAACCACACCATGATCATTGTAAAAAAAGTTTAATGTTATTACACATATACAGTACAATACAATAAATAGATCAAACCATTTGTATCTTCTTATTTATTTATTACACATCATAGAGTGATCACATTTATCATATCATACTAATTTTTTAAACAGCAAACTCACGAGCCAAGTCTCACCAATCCAAACATATTTTTATTTTTAAACAATTTCACACTCAATAGTACATTACCTGGAAAATCTATTACTGAGGCCAAGTGCCAAATTTTTAACAAACCGGTTCATGAAAACCGATGTTCTCAATTGCAGCCACAGTCTTGAATAAACGGCGTTTGTGAATCTGCTCCACGAGAGACCGATGTAGCAGTTGGCTACGGATATCAACAACCGATCCTGCCCTCTTGACTGTTGGCTTATTGCATCTTATCGTCTCTTCACCACCGAACCTCCTAAAATTCTTTGTCTTCACATCATGTTCTGGATCTTGGCTTACAAATGAGCTAGAATGATGATCATTTTCATGGTCTGAGGAGTAAGTGAAGTTTGAGTAGTTGTAAGAATTTAATGAGCTTTGAGAACTTGTATCGTCATCTATCATGTGGATGTTACCTACATCAAGTTTAGAAAATCAACATCAACATATAAATTAATACCATCTATTCTTCTTGCACCATAGAAAAAAGTTTTAATCACACCAAGTTAATCACTTAACCTAAATGGAAGTTTGGACTTACTCTTTGACCAAGTTTTTAACTAATAAAATCAGCTAAAGAAAGATACTAGTTTTACATATTGTCACTACAACACGGACTATTTATTACTAACAACAGAATATAATTAAGTCAAGTTTGTGACGAAAATAGATTGGTCACTTCTCGTCACTATAAATCTGTCACAACGCACTATTAGAGACCAAAATATTAAAATTAGTCACAATGGTGATCATTTGTTAAGTCACTAATATCATAAGATGATCAAGACTCAATGACGACTTTTTTAGTGATAACTAAATAGCAATAATAGTGACCAAATAGTAAGTTGTCACTAAAAATTGGTCACAAACATTTTTCTTGTAGTGTAACGAAGGAATTTTAAACTATCTTTTTAAACAAACATGAACATTTAGTTTAAAAGTGTGAGACTTGTATAAAATTGTGTATATCATTGCCAAAGTGTTGTGTCTACTTAGAGAACTAAAATTTACCTTGAGTCAGGTCAACTCTCATGATATTGTGTGAATGATTATCATGTACTGCATCGAAAGAGGAATACAGACTCGAAGGGGAAACTTGAGATGATGATTGTGAGGATGGCGAGTGGAACGGGTGTGGTGTGTAGTTATCATCATCATCATCATCTTCATCTTCATCATAGCAAAAACTATGAATATTAAGGTTTTTTAGTGAATCCATGATTATGGACCCTTTCTTCCATGTTGGAATTAAACGCCTAATCTCCGTATCGATCATCTCAGCAATATGAAACGGCTCCCAATCCTGAATATCCAATTCCTTCACCATTTCAGTTGCAACATCATGTGCTGTGTCACTTTCAATGTCGAATGGAAAGTATATGTTCTTTGCTTTACCTACAAGTTCAAATATTTTTAGTAATTTAACTACATATCTTGTAGACCAATATGTATATTCAATAATCAAAACATGAGTACAATTGTTTATTTAATAGTTTTGGACAGAAGATATTTACCAGTTTTGTCTGAGATGAATACTTTGAGGTTGATTGAATCATCTTCTGGATTCATGGAGCCAGTGATCGTCATATTAGTAGTCTTTTCTGGATGATTGACTATCGAAGACGGCACCTTTTCAGCTATTTTCGGAATAATAGTTGACTTTTGTGAAGGCGTTTTTGGGATGTTCATTATTTGCTCATCGTCTTTATCGTTAAGAAACGGATCCAACAAAAGCTCTCTAGCAGATGGCCTGCACGAAGCATTTTCAAGACATTTCCCCACAAATCGTAGAGCTTCACCACATTCGAGCTCATAAAATGCTTTTGGCAACTTTCCCTGCCAGTTTTGCGTATTCGTATCTTTTAGTACATATTTATAGTAGTAGAAAGATTATACTTTTCATATGTTTCCAATTACAGGGGAATGCAACTGACTTTTGCGCGAGTTCAAACAAATATACATTCAAATCAATTCCAAGATGAAAATTACTGGTAATTAGTGGTGTTTCAGATTTTTTATTTAGGTGCTGTTTGTTTTTTTTAGATGTTTTATATCCATATTTGCCAAAGAATATGCAGTCATGAAGTTTTCAAACTGAAGATATAAGTTCGTTTTTTTATCTACAAAATGCATTAATTTTAACGACATGTTCTCATGTACATGAAGTTGTTTGAAAGCCGTACTTAAAATTGCTTTTGCAGCCAACCAAAATCTGAAAGTAACATTCATAAAATACATTTTGCAAACTGTAGATGAAGTAGGAAACTGAAAAAATGTGAGATCACTTACCGAGCTGACTTTCTTGTAAATTTGAGCCGGGTTGGAGCATTCGCTGTAAGGATATTCTGACGTAAGCATTTCCAGCATACACATTCCAAATGAATATATGTCCACAAGCTCATTATAATCTTCTTCGTACATTTCTGGTGCCATAAATTCAGGCGTCCCTGTTTCATGTAATATATAATATAATTTAGTTACTAAATCTGCAAACCATTAAAAAAATATATATAGAAAGAGTCATGAAACATTGCCTATGACACTATGAGCATGTTTTGATTCACAAAGAGTAGCGGCTAAACCCAGATCACCAATCTTTACTTGACCAAGATGGCCATTGATGAAGATATTATCACATTTTAGATCCCGATGAATGACCGGAGGATTTTGGCTATGCAAATACGATAGTCCTTCCAATATTTGGCGAGCCCAATCTTTAATTGCTCGTATGTGCACTCGCTTATATTTCTGTCTGTACCTGCATTTGCATCTCATATACCAGTTAGTTAATTGTTAACAAACTAGTTAACCGAATATGATGATTACGTACTCTCTGAGGCTGCCTGCGGTGAACATTTCTGTTATGAAGTTAAAAGTCCTTTTTTCGGTATCGATCCAAGTGGTGTAAAATTTCATTATGGAGGAGTGATTGAGGTTCTTTAGGAGATGGACTTCGGAATAAAGGCGTTGAAGCTCTTCCGGTGAACGGAACACATCGTTGAGTTTCACCTGATTCCATGCCACTTCTATTGCTAAAACCTCATCAAATGCCTTGTAAACTGTCTTTGTTGCTCCTTTTCCCAAAATATCCTTGAACTACAAACCAACATTTGTTAAGTTTCTATCATTATACATCAATTACATAGTAGTTACTTCAATTAATTTTAAACTAATCTTTTTGTCATTTCTTTCTCATATATGATGATTTGGGTTACGTACATCACAGGTTATTTTCTTTTGTTTAAAATTCAACTCACACACTGAAATTAAAAGACCAAAATGCCCTAATGTGCGTTGCACGTGAATGAATTTAACGAAAATATTTAACGGTCGTTAGTGACTGAGACCACCATCATAACTTGTGAAAATCACGGGGACGTACCTATCATGTCCAAAATGTACGAGGACAATTTGTGGAATATATTATTCCTATATACTAATAGTCACGCCGGTTTTGGTCGTTTTGTCCCAAACCCCGCCCAAATTTTCCTCAAAACGACATCTGCTCCCATCTATAAAAGGAAAAAAAAAACCATGTTTCTTCACTCTCTCCTCTCTGCACTCCTGTTGACGATTCTTCTTGAAATCTAGGGTTTCCCCAATTCATTTACGCTTGGATTTTTGGGGGTTTTGTTGGTAAACAATCAGACAATCATAATCACGTGGTTTGTCTTTCGTATCGCGGTAGTCTCGATTTAACCCTAGGGTTTGATTTTCTTGCGGTGCCGTTGGAGGTGATGTTATGGTTGTCGGTTCCGCTGTCGCCGGTAGCATAAACGGCATCATAATCGTTCGTACCTGACAATCTGATGCTTGCGATGTGATAGCTGAGTGTTTGCTTAGGGCTTGATTTTATTGCAGTGGCGTTTATGGTTGCCGTTGCGGCTGTCGCCGGTAGCATTACTGATGACGATTACTTTCTCTTCCTCCCCGCCGTTATTCAAATGTAAGTTGGTTTAATTGATACTTAAGTTGATTTGTTCATTCTCTTTTTACTTTTTGCTCTCACTGGTTTGTGTCGATGGTGAATTTAGATGGTTTTCAAATTGTGTTTAGGTTAGTGTTTTTTAGTTTTCCTGAGATTTAGGTATTACACTTTAATTATGAGTTTCTTATGCCAATTCTTTATGACTAATATATGTTGATTATTTGGGTTTCTTATTCTATTGCATTATGTCGTTAATCAACATGTGTGTTTTATTGTTATATGAAGTCGAACATTTTCTGATTTATTTTCTTTTAGAATCAGATGACTAAAGGTATGGTTTATTGTACCAAACGCAGGTCGATGTTGATTGTTTTAGTTTCACGGTAATGGCAGTTGGTTATGTTGACTGCCTTCGGGTCTTCTCGAGGAGCTTCGTTGCCGTCTTCGGACATGGCAGCCTCTCTGCAGAGTTTGGTTGTAGTCCTTAGACATGGTAGCGTCTCTTTTGTAGATGATCGAAGAAAAGGTATGATGCTTTTCACAGCTCCCGTTTGAGGTTTATATCAAGAAGGTTAAAAAAGGCTATGATGATATATACGTGGGAGTTGGGTCGAGCAACGAGGAAAAATGAGTTCGTATCTTGGCGGGGCAATCTAAAGATTGCAGCCATGGCGATTCATGCTTCCGTGCTTGATTTCAAACACATATCTGAGCCTCATTTCTTCTTTTATATTTCTCCTTATTAAATTTTTGTAGGTGCTGGTATTGTTATTGACTAATCCATCAAGTGCAGGAGGTATTAAAGATAAATAAACAAGAGGTATTAGGACGTGTTATTTAATTTTCAGAACAAGCAAGCTGACGAAGCCAATGAAATTGAGAGGTACTAATGTAGAAATTGATAAAGAGGGAGAGTTAGGGGTAGATAAGTGAATGTCTACCTTCAAAAACTTCTTTGGCATGGATGCCTGTTTATGATGCTTATTTTGGCTATGCTATAACTCAGGTGATTATCAAAATACCATTTATTGAGATTCTTAAAAAAATCATACATAGTAGCCCACTTTTCACTTGATATTATGACTTATTTTATGATCTCTTTTTTTCCCTTTAATTTTTGCGAAAGCATGTGGCATACCATACTAATTTTTAGTATTGTTTTTATCGTCAATATCACCCGACTCTAAACCAAAATAGAATCTGTGTATATATATATATATTGTGACATTGTAATTATATTATATAACATATTGTAATTAAGTTGCCCTTTTGTTTTAGGCTACCAGGTCCCAAAACTCATGCAAATAAAGTAAATTTCATGTTCGTATGCTATCAAGGTCTACTAATATTGTTCATGGTTGTGTTTTTGTGTTACTGTTAATCATAAGTTGTGTTCCAAAGATTAATATCAGTTGGTGCGAGAACGTTTCTTGTGGTCACATTGTCGACTCAACCCCTGATTATTTTACAAATGATGTAAGTAAGCTTCTTTTTTTATTATCGATTGTTGATTTTTGAGTTTGAATTGCCTATTAATTATCTTGATTTGTACAGGGTTATATAGTCTTAAATATACCCTGGGCATTTTTGCAATGGCTGGAACAAGCAGACATTAAAGAAGAGTATGTAAAAACATAATATTATTCAATTTCTCAAATACTATACTAATATTATATATATATATATATATATATATATATATATATATATATATATATATACATGAATTTTTAATATCTCATTCTTATGTTATTTGCAGTTATATATTGATGTCAGAGCCTGATCATATTATAGTTAAACCGATACCAAATTTGTCCCGAGACGTTCTTGGAGCAGCATTTCCATTTTTCTACATTCAACCTAAAAAATACGAGCCGGTTTTAAGAAAGTTCTTCCCCGAAGAAAAGGGCCCGATTACCAATATTGATCCTATTGGAAATTCAACTGTTATTGTTGGAAAGGTAGATATAATTATGCTTATATAAGTAATATTTAGATCTACTTTAAATCTTGATATAAGTTTGTTTTTGTTTATCGTTTAGGAATCACTTAAAAAAATAGCGCCTACATGGATGAACGTGTCGTTAGCAATGAAAAAAGATCATGAAGCTGATAAGGCTTACGGTTGGGGTCTCGAGATGTAAGAAATATGGAGTTTAAGATAATGTGACCAACCCCTGATTATTTTACAAATGATGTAAGTAAGCTTCTTTTTTTATTATGTATTGTTGATTTTTGAGTTTGAATTGCCTATGAATTATCTTGATTTGTACAGGGTTATATAGTCTTAAATATACCCTGGGCATTTTTGCAATGGCTGGAACAAGCAGACATTAAAGAAGAGTATGTAAAAACATAATATTATTCAATTTCTCAAATACTATACTAATATTATATATACATGAATTTTTAATATCTCATTCTTATGTTATTTGAAGTTATATATTGATATTGATGTCAGAGCCTGATCATATTATAGTTAAACTGATACCAAATTTGTCCCGAGGCGGTCTTGGAGCAGCATTTCCATTTTTCGACATTCAACCTAAAAAATACGAGCCGGTTTTAAGAAAGTTCTTCCCCGAAGAAAAGGGCCCGATTACCAACATTGATCCTATTGGAAATTCAACTGTTATTGTTGGAAAGGTAGATATAATTATGCTTATATAAGTAATATTTAGATCTACTTTAAATCTTGATATAAGTTTGTTTTTGTTTATCGTTTAGGAATCACTTAAAAAAATAGCGCCTACATGGATGAACGTGTCGTTAGCAATGAAAAAAGATCATGAAGCTGATAAGGCTTACGGTTGGGATCTCGAGATGTAAGAAATATGGAGTTTAAGATATTATGTAGTTTATTTAGTTGTTTTTTATTTTATTTAATTTATTATTTTTTGGTGTTATGTGCAGGTATGCTTATGCTTCATGCTTCAGGTACGATTGATAAATTTTATGTCTCTTAAGTTCTCTTAAATAGGAACATTACTAATGTGAAACATGTTTATTTTTAATGTATATGTACAGCCACCATGGGACCAAGAAATTGGTAACAAATACATAATTCATTACACATATGGATGCGATTATTATATGTAGGTATATCGTTGCATCTAATTTCTATTTTTTATAATGTTCTGTTATTATTATTATTTTATTATATTATTTATGAAGATAAAGAAACAATAACTGATTGAAATATGTACCCGGGAAGTTAACATATGGAAAAATTGGGGAATGGAGATTTGATAAAAGATCGTTTGATCATATCTACACTCCAAAAAACCTTCCACTAAACCCACCCGGTGTGCCCGAAAGTGTGGTAAGCTTTTATTATATGATTTACCACTATGACTTTCAAGGTCAAACTTGGTACTTTTCAAATCAACCAACTATAAAGTGCTGGCCATAAACGCTTTTATTGCCTATAGATTTGGTGTCTACAAATTAACTTAGTGCATGTATATAATGAATTAGTACTCACTTTTGGAGTTTGGGACGTACCTGCACTCAACTTGAGTGCTTGTAGTTTAGTTTTCGTTTGGTGTTTTTGCTATTTTGCCTCTTAATAACATACGAGCCTTAAAAAAAGATATAATTACAATACCTATATTAATAAAGTAAATATGTATTCTTTTAAAAAATATATAATCTACTTGGCTCAAGCGATACTCTAAGTTTAGTTTGGTTAAATGTGTTGAAGTCTTTGTGTTTTTATTTGATTTAGGCAAATAGGGTAATTATTGATTTCTAATGGGTTTTCTTGCATATTGTAGAGATTATATAATATCAACAAATTATAATAACATATCCAAGTAAATTAATGTACAATAACGGTTATGTAGGAAAAATGAGGTACATTACATATTTTATAAATAGACATAACGTAGTCATTCTATGTATACAACACATATTCAGAAGTTTACACCCAATAGCGACTACCGCAACGCGCGGTCCGACCTTCAACTAGTTGTAAACAATGTGTACCAACCGCGTAACTTTTTCTTGATTAATTTATATATTGAACTGTGTTGTATGTAACCAGCTAAAATGACCACCGTGATTAATTTACTATCAAAATTAATTAATTCTATTATACGCAGAATTAAAATTTCGGTAATTGTTTATAACCATGAATGTGTCGATTCATAATTTCTACATTTTAGTGCAATATTAACCCATAAGATTATATATATGTATAGTCATCAATATCAATATGATAATAAAACAATCTTTTCATTAGCAACTGTAATGTAATACAATTTAACAGAAAAAATTACTTTATTGAAAGTGAGTGATCTAACAAGAGTTGACTCACTCAAAATGTGAAAACTTCTTCAGCAGGTGAGCTGTTAAAGTCGTTTTTAGAAAGTCAACATTTCATCTTCTTTGATAACGTTCAAAAGATACTAAAACTATTTTCATGACGTCCGGAAAATCAATAATGCAGCTTGACGAATTATAATTTATAGTAATTAAAATAATGTATCATTGTTAATTATTAAAGTAGCGGTCAACTCTCTGACGACACGCGCGACTAAGCTTATTTAAAAAAGAAAATATAGTAAATTATTGCAATAAGCCACCTTTGCAAAAACCAAAAATGTGTTGAGATGTGGTGGAGAGTGAACAAAAATGAAAGAAAAAAAAGTCGGTTAGCTCTTAAATTTGTTTAGGGTCAAATTTATGTATGGAGCAAGGATCCATTTTTAGAATGTCTTTGTGTTTAATTTGGAAATTAATTAAGAACCTAAAGGGTTTAAGTATCTTTTATTATAAATAGACTTATTATTATAATCTCATTGTATTTTTTATTTTTTTTTATCAAAACACGCAACATAATAGAAAACAATCTCTAATTGATCGTAGATTAAATCAATCACTCCGATTAAATATAACTAAGTAATATTTTGTGTTGTTATTCTTTTCACATTTATTTTTTTCATTGGTTGTTTGTGGGGTCACGATTTGGTAAATCGTGATTATTGTATGGGGCTATAATCCTAGCAGCTGGTGTCAGAGCACTTGTTTCGAAGGTCAAGATCATTGGTGAAAGACGTGTTGTTCATAATGAATAGTTTCGATTGCAGGGTCTTTAGGTTTGGGAAGATGAAAATAGAGGACTATCTGTATTTAAAAAAGCTACATCTATCCTTTGTTGGAGATGAGGCTCGAGAGGTGTGAAACTCGAGGATTTAAATCTTTTGTATCGCCGGGAATTAGAAGTGATCAGGCTCTCTCTCTCACAAAAAATGTTGCTTTCAACGTTATTAACGAGCAAATGCCATTTAGTTGTCTAAAGGCTCTCTCAAACATGTAAAAAAAAAACCTAACACTGCAAACAAGATTTTTCGTATACGTTAATTGTTCATATGAAGATGAAGGAAGGAGCGAGTGCGTTCAACTCTCTAATCAACCACACGATCAAGTTTGATTAAAAAAGAAAAAAGTAAATTATAGCAATAATGAAGCCACGTTTGCAAAAGCGAGAGGCCTAGCTTGAATACGAATCCAATAAACTCAAAGAACCTCTTATTCAACTTTATTTCTTTTTTATCAAAATAGATTAAACTAAAACACAAAATTAGCTTAAAAGTAATTGAGGTAGTTACACGTGGATTATAAAAACGTGTAAACAATAACATATGTTTTCTTCAGGACGCGTAGTTATATACGAGATCTTATCTGATTATCATGTGTACGTGCCCGTCTCCAACCTTTTTTTTTTTGGCTAGTTGATGTGCCATTATGCAATTAGCTCGGTATATGTGCCTGATAGTCTATCGTTAATAATAATATTTGGGTGTATTTTAGGATTTCTTATTTAACTACTTAATTAACGATTAACACGATCGATATGAACAAATTCAAACACACTTGTTGAGTTGTTTATCTATTTATTCTACAATGAATAATCACTCAATATATAAGCAAAAACGATATATACATGGGTGGATGGGCCGCTAGCTCTCGACGATCGTACCTACGAGCCACAAATTCGAGGCACCAGCTTGGTAAATTATTATTATACTACTAACAGTTAACTTAACCAAGAGGGATGATTCTCACACACACTTTTTTGATCCTCACACACCAATTGAGTATTATTAGAAGAGTAAAAGGTTAAAATAAGTGTGTGAGGATCAAAAAAGTGTGTGTGAGAATCATCCCCTTGACCAAGAGCTTTTCATAACTTTAATTATAATCCATTAACTAAAAGGCGCCATAAAATGCTAACTTTCTGCTTTTCATAAAATAAAATAGATAAATAATTTAATTAAAAACGAATATTACCCGTCCATATCGGCAGGATGGATCCATTTCTGCATATCCAAGGTCTGATTTTGCTCCACGGACCGAATCAACGCATCTTGTTTTATACATGGTACGTCTCTTGTGATTGCGATAACAAAAGAAAATTCTTCAAAACGTATCAAATATTTTAACTAATAGCGGTCTTTAATATTGTAATTATAAGTAAGCGCAAACAACACAAAATTAAAAGACAACTTGTAGTAACTAGAAACACAAATAACTAAAAAACAAAGAATGATCAAGTGTTAGATGATTGGAGGCTTTCCTTCATGATTTTCATAAGGAAAAACACCAAAAACGAGCCAGAAAAGCATCGAGTAATCGATCCTAAGCATTATCCAAGACATGACAGCAACGTCGGTGCTAGAAACGAATTCTTTCACAGCCATTGAACGTAAAGTATTGAAAAAAAAAAAAAAAAAGATTATGTATATAGTTTGTATATGAAAAACTAAGTGGTTTTTTGTTTAGATATCGATAAAAAACTTAACCCCTAAATTTGAAAAACCTGTGGCCACGTTTTGGTAATTCCATTTGTGATCGACTGTTGTGAAAATTTTGAGATCTTGTGAATGGAAAAGGTTTTGGGAGCAAAAGATATTAGAAAGAGATGATAAAGTAGGGAGAGTTTTAAATATGGTGGAAACAAAATGATCGAGTTGTTTGTTGAATTTGCAAGGAAATTGAATATATGAGGTCGTTGGAACAAAGTAGCTTACTATTGAACTTAGGGGTGTTCATTTCCGGATATCCGAAATTCGGATATCCGAAAATTCGGATAGTGAAAAACCCCATCCGAAATCCGAATCCGAAATTTCGGATATCCGATTTTCGGATATCCGAAATTTCGGATTCGGATATCGGATTATCCGAATATCCGATATTTTTGAAGAACTTCGAATATTTTCGGATAATTTTCCGGATATTCGGATAATTTTCGGATATTTCGAATATTTTTCGGATATTTTTCGGATATTTCGGATATTTTTCGGATTTTTTCGGATTTTTTAGAAATTTTCGGATATTCGGATATCCGAATATCCGAAAATTTTAAAAACTCCATCCGATATCCGAATCCGAAAAATCGGATATCCGATTTTCGGATATCCGAATTTTCGGATATCCGATTTTTCGGATATTTTCGGATTCGGATTTCGGATAATTCGGATTCGGATTTCGGATTCGGATATTTTGAACACCCCTAATTGAACTAGTATTAATTAATTAAATTAAATAGATGTTTATATGTCTTTGATACAATCCTTTGGATATTGTTATAAATCATGTGGTCGGTTATAGGAGCACGAAACTAAGTTTTTTCTGTTGTTGTACGTCATTTAGAGGTTCCAATTTAAGTTTTTGTAATTAACGAGCCTTGTGATCGGTTAGACATAAAAGATCATGAAGGCGCCTTGTTTTGTTCTCGGACCACATCATCATTTTGATTGTTGATCTTTTTTTAATCTATTTTCTTGTTTTTTGGCCAAAAAAATAAAATAAAATAAATAAATTGAAGATATAAATAATTAGTAATGCAAATGAAGGATATTATTGAAATGGTGATTATTAACAATCCAACTTGAAACATTTTTTGTTTTGTTTGTATTTATATCTGGGTTAAGTGTACGGGTTTAGGAGTCATTTTCTGGAAGTTGAAATTTAGTGGCCGAAGTATGAAGTTGAAGTTTGTTGCTTAAGTAATTGTACGGGAACCCTAAACGCCGTCTGAGGCGACCCTTCCTCTTCCGACTGTCTCCGGCGAGATCAAACGTTGTAAGATCATATTCGTTCAATTCTATGGCTACCCGTGAAGATTACCTTAATACCACAAAGATAGCGACATCGATTTACATAGCGAACTTTCCTACTTTATTTGGAATCAATGATTTACGCGAATGGTGAAAGCAACATGGGACGATCCTGGATGTTTATATTGCACGAAATTATCAAAACAAGGTTGTAGATTTGCATTCGCACGTTTCCTAAATGTTAAATCCATTCCTTCACTTAAACAAAGTCTTTTGGCCATTTGGATAGGGAACTATCATCTTTATGCAGCAAAAGCAAGGTTCAATTGGGATGAACTAAAAAAGCAATCGGAGACTCGCACACGTAACACACCATGCCCAATTCATCCTTCTAGGGTCCGAATATACATGATTTCCCTACTTTGAATCATAATACCTATGCATCGGCTCTAATTGGGGAAAAACGTGCTCCTCTGCAACCTCCCATGTTAAAGATCTCAACTATTAAAGATGAGGAACTTATCCTAGAAAAGGAAGCTCCATTGATTCTGTTCGTCGAGGTTAAATCTTTCAAAATCTGGGAATACATCATCTCAGAGGCTCTTGGATATATGTAGTATTCCCAAATTAAAAAATAGCTACAACAGTTCAAGTGTAATGCCTCCATTTTTTCTTATATTGATGAATACAAGGCATTTGACGAAAGCTTTGTTGTTAAAGAACGGGTAGTTTGGATAGACATCTCAGGCTTGCCAGCATGCCCGTGGACGGGTTCAATATATAAAAAGGTTGCAGCTTCTTTTGGCTATAATTATTTCATTTTGAAATCGAAGGGACAATCAGGAAATGGAAAACTTTGCATCATCACATCTTGATTGGACTATATCCATGATGTTATATCGGTGAAAGTTAAAAGACTATGTATAAGGTGTTGGTAAAGGAATCCTCAAATTGGAATGCGAAATTTTTTGATCTCGAAGAAGATGAAACGTCTAGTGATGCGGAAAGCTTGGGTGTCGATTCTCCAATTATTTCAGAATCTAATTCGGTGGAAGATCCTAACGAAACAAAAGAAACAAAGGAATCAAAAGAGGAAAAATACTTCAACCTGAATGTAATAAATGATGAATTCGAATTGGCCCAAGAACAACCGATAGCTAATTCTCCTATTTTGAAAGAAGGCACATTTGTGGCAGATATGTTTTTTACTCCTTTTGTTGATGAACTTAAAAGTAAGGACCAGAGCCTAAAATCGGCCAGTGATTCTTCAATATCAAAACTATAACACCCTGTGATCG
Organism: Rutidosis leptorrhynchoides; assembly: GCF_046630445.1. Lineage (NCBI taxonomy): Eukaryota > Viridiplantae > Streptophyta > Magnoliopsida > Asterales > Asteraceae > Rutidosis > Rutidosis leptorrhynchoides. Next base: position 281,519,713 of record NC_092336.1, read on the forward strand.
GGCCTAGATGTAAATGATCAAATTGCCCACGTATGGTGTTAATTGGTGATTTTAATAATTATTTGTTTATGATTATTTGATTGTTTAGTTGAGATCAGATCCTGATAAGGGTCACATAACAGGTTCGTTTGTCTGATTTGGACTCCATCAGGGCAACCTAATGAAGTACGAAAGATATCAGAGATAACTGATAAATACTTGTGTATTGTGGGGTACATGAATTTAACCCATTTTATGTGATGAAACATCTTCTTTCCTCATTTCTTTTCTAGAAACTTCACCTCACTCTCAAACACCTAACTCTCACCCTCTTTAAAACCCTAATCATCCAATCTCGTTTTTGGAGCTTGATTTGTGTTAGAAATCATTCCTTGTATCATTGTGATTCTATTAAAGTATGATTTGTGTGATTTCGTATCCATATCTAGGTTAAATTTGGGTTTATGTTAGTTTTTGTCAAAAAGTGGGTTTTGTTGTCAATTTGTCCAAATTTGTTGTTGTTTGTGTGTAAATCTTGTGGGTTTATGTTCCTAAATGTTTCATAAACAACATATATTTGGTTTTGAGGTAAAAAACAAATCCAGGATAGAGCTTCGGTGATTTTAGCTCGAAAACCATAAGCGTGTTGCTGCTGCAGCTCAAGAACACCGTCGACCGACTGTCTCGGGTCAGTCGACCGACTGTCTCGGGTCAGTCAACCATTTGTCTACTCAGGTTGGTTGTTTGTCTTTTGAAAGACAGTCGGTTGTGTGTCTCTACTCAGTCGGTCGTTTGTCTAGACAGTCTACTGACTGTCTAAAGAAAGACTACCGTGATGGGCAGTTTGTCTAAGGCGGAAATTTTTTGTGAAAAGAGCCCATTTTTAACCGTTATGCTGCTCATGTGTCTAATTTTTATTAGAGCACTATACTAACTTGGTTTATGTTGTTCTCAAGTGATAAGAACAAGGAAAATGCTCAATAGATATATGATATCGGCTAAAATTATTACCTCTATATTAAGGTCCAAAAAAAAATAAAGTTCCAAACTTTATCGCCACATTTCACTTTCTCAGTTAATTTGGTAGATTTAGTAATTACGAAGATGATACAAAAAGAATCAAGTAAAACGGAGCTAAAACGAAGATTCTAGAGTGAAAATGGTGAAAGACAAGTTACGACCCCGGAAATCAAGTTACGATCCAGCAAAAAAAAAAGTCAGGAAAGCCATACGGCTTGCCACAATGGAAAACGGCTTGCCAGCAAACGGGCACCAAAAACAGCTTGCCCTTGCAAACGGCCTGGACATACGGCCTGCCAGCCGTTTGCCAGCCATTTTTCAACATCCTACCTGCCGTCCTGCTTGCCGTCCTGCCTGCCGTCCTGCCTGCCGTCCTGCCTGCCGTCCTGCCTGCCAGGGGTTTTTCAACCAACTTATTTACAACTTTGCCATCAAGCCTTTCCTATAAATAGGTGGCTCATCCCACCATTTCAACACACACCTTCTTCACTTCTCTCTATAAAATATCTCTCTATTGTCGCTCTCTAGTGATCAGTAGGAGATTAGTTCTCTCTCTACTTTCTCTCTCTAGATTCTAGAGAGAGAAAAGTACAGAGATTAGGAAAATAATTATCTCTCTATTGTCGCTCTCTAGTGATCAATAGGAGAATAATATGTAGTTAGTAGCAGAAGCTGTCAAGCATTGTAACGCTGTGGATATTATGAAGAAATACAAGTGTTATTCTGCCGATATTATTCGGTAACATCTATCCTTTCTTTTATTAATCTATTATAATATTCTTTTTTAATGTTTGTAATTTATTAATATTAGAAATTCTTGTTGCCATGATGTGTGAGTAATTGCTTGATTGTTTATCATGATTTAATAATGTTAGTTAGGGATGATTATCGTTTCGTACTCGCTTTCTGTCTATGATATTAAACCTCGTTATTATCGTCCTTCCACCAATAAACGTGATTAAAATCTTTTATAAAGTCGACAATTATAAGGTAATTAATTATCTGTGTTTATACATTGGTCAATGTATGAACCCATCAGAGATACTATAAAGTACATGGGGAATTACAGTATGACCAGATCAAGACATTGGTCAAGAGTAAAAGACTCGAAGAAATACTGTTGCAACAGTAGAGTACAATGTTGATGTATTATAGGACCACTTGAGCATGATCAAGATTTATCACACCCCCAGTTAGGGCCTGGGCGAAATGTGACTTAATATCAAATAAAGCAACATATTATAATATACGAGAACAATACTAAATGATAAAATAAACTTTATTGAGTACGCAGCGGAAAATAAAATGTTGTTACAAAGGAATAAAGTAAATGTTCAAATGCAAAAGTAGTAAATGTGATATCTCTTGATCCTATGTCTAAGTAGCATCACATAAGTAGTAAGTAAGAAAGCTTGAATCAATCAGCACCTGAGACAAAACATGCTAAAGTGTCAACCAAAAGGTTGAGTGAAATTCATAGGTTTAACAAATAAGTTTGACCGTTATTTTAGACCACAAGATTTAGTTTGTAAAGTTGATCTCGCAGGATCAAAAAGTTATGCCAATGCGTGATATTTAGACTAAACGTTCAAGTTTGCCCCAAAGACAAGTTGTAGTTTATACTTGTCGGTTTAATTTCATTATTAAGTAATACAATGACTTGGTCAAATGTATCGGGGACGTTACTCCCGATAGGCCTACCCCCAATAATTAAGCATGCATTCAACGAGCAATTAAAAATATCACTGTATGGACATAGTCGGACATAGCCGGGTATAGCATAGTTTTAACAGTTGGCACTTGTGTCTAAATTGTAAATAGTAAAAGTAGCATGTGTCTCACCCCAATAAAAGTAAATAAGTTTGCTAGCAATAAAGAGTGGGGCTATGAATTCACCTTAGTAAGTAGAGAGATGAGCTAGTTATTCCTCAGAATAGAAAGTTGGATGGGTGAGCAGAAAAGTCAACCTATTGACATTTAAGAGTAGTAAGTGTTTTGCCCAAGTTTAAGTTTAAGTATGTAAGTGTAATTCGTTTTACTAAGTTTCCATTCCTAGTAAGTTTCTACTTTTATAAAGTTTCCTATTTTAGAAAGTTTCTATTTTTAATAAGTTTCCCATTTTAGTAAGTTTATAATTAGAAAGTTTCTATTTAAAAGTGTTTCCATTTTAGGATACTTGCCATATTAGATATACTTCTAATCACCCCTTTCCCTTTGAATGGCCATTTCAGGTCTAGGGGCTTGAGCAATAGAATCCTTTAAATCAAAATATCCAAACCCTTCCGCCTAGAGTTTCGTAGAAACCATTCGTCAAGAAAGTTCGAAGATCTATATATATCTAATATATATCCCAAAATGTTTTTATGCATTATAATATAGGTAGTATAGTATATGTGTTAATAATAGTATAAGTGTAAGTGTTAAATAATAGTATAAGTAATATTAGAGTTTCATTAATTAATTAGGTTTAATTAATTAGAGTAGTAATTAATGATTAGTGTTTAGTAATTGATAACTAGGGTTTAATTAATGTCTGGGGTTTAATAATTAATTAGGGTTTTAATAAACTAGGGTTAGGTTTAGGGTTTTAATTAAAGTAGTATAGTTTAGGTGTAATTAGGGTTTAGTATGTATATATATATGTATGTAACTCGTGTATATGTATATATATATATAATTTTTTTTACATGTATATATATACGTATCGAGATGTGTATGTACATATATAAGTTTATTTTGTTTCCTTAATTAACACAAACGAATCTCCTAATTGTTATCTAGGGTTTTGAAGATCAAACTTTCCTTTTCCCTTTTTTTCCTAGTCGACATACATACATATACATACATACATATATATATATATATATATATATATATATATATATATATATATATATATATATATATATATATATATACATATATATATACATATACATATATATATATATACATATATATATATATATATATATATATATATATATATATATATATATATATATATATATATATATATATATATATATTCATGTATAGATCTAGGTGTGTTTATGTATATGTTTATGAATAAGTTTATAACATGAACATGAATTAAACAAAACTCAAAGTTTATGTAAATAAGTTAGGGTTTATGTTATACCTTTGAAGATTCGAAGACGATTAACAAAGAAAAGATGAACACGACGAAGATTGAAGATCAAAGCCTTTGAAGATTAGAAGAACACCTCGAAGATTCTTGAAGAACACGAAGAACACTCGAAGATCACCCTGAAGATTGATGATGATTTCGATGGTGATGGTTTCGGTTTTGGCCAAAAATTATAGAGAGGGAGAGAGATTTTTGGGAGAGAATTGTTGTTGTGATTTGGTACAATGAAAAGGTTTAGGTTAGGTCTCTATTTATAGGAGAGTTAGGAAAATTCTAGAATTAGGGTTAGATTTACTTAGGGAACAAGTTAGACTTAGAGAGGAAGTAATGGGGATCATGGGTGCCGAAAATTAGAGGGGTATTTTAGGCAATTCACTTATTTTTTTTTTAAATTTCGGCTAGGTTAAACAAGGAGGGAGTTTTGGGATTTTTCACTTTAAACCTTATACTTTTAGATTAGCTTAATAAATCCCTAAATTTGTTTAAGACTTAATTAAGTTATATACATTAAACTTTAATTTATTACCTTTTGTTCACGAAAATTATTTAGCTTATCATTTCCGTATTTTATTAACTTGTTGCTTATTACACAAAGTTAATTATTATATTTTATAATTCTTAATGCTTAACAATCGTTAATTAAAGTATAATTGTTAAGGTTAATTATTTAGTTGGGCATTTAATAAGGAAAAATATAGAATGGAAAAATTGAGGGTCGTTATAAGATTAGAAGCTATGGAATCACTATAAGTGTAGTACATCGTGGATAACTAAGGGATTTATTGGGTAGATTTAAGTAAGGGCTGGTTTAAATCATAAATGGGAGTTTAACGCACTACAATACAAAGTAAGTTTATAAATCTTTAAGGATGACTGAGAACTATCAGAGGTTCTAATTTGTCTACAAACCCTTAGATTTTACCAAACCATTAACAAAAAGGAGTTTGAACCACAATCATAACCACTCACTTGGGTGATACACTAAGGTGTTAAGAAAGGTTGGATATTATATATATATATATATATATATATATATATATATATATATATATATATATATATATATATATATATATATATATATATATATATATATATATATATGGCTATGCTACTTGATGTGCGAAGCGGAGGTATACGAAATACTATTATTGTTTACTACGAAATACGACGAAATATTACACAAGTTTTATTAATTTACGGATGGAATATACCTAAACCTTGCTACAGCACTATAGGCAGTGTACCTAATCGTAGAGTAGTATAATTTTTAGTAAGTCCAGTTCGTTCCACACGGAGATGACTTATTTTACACTATATTTTTAAACAACTATATTTGTACAAAATATATATAATTATATATAGTAATAATATATAAAAGGGGGTTTACTGTTTAATGACCGGTTTGTCAATTTTAAAATTTAAGTCACAATTAAAACCTAATGGAAAATATTATATATAACTTAATTTAAAGCATAAAATAAATAACGATATTTAAATGACGATATATAAAATTGCGATAAGAAATGAAATAAAAGTATTATGCTTATTTAAACTTCCGTAATCATGATGTTTGATGTTTTGATTTTAATTTATTACCCTAGGTTAATTGTCCTTTGTCCTGGATTATTTGATACCTATTTGGTTTTTGTCCATAATAGTCCATCGATCATAATTATAAAATGCTCGTCAAATTAACCTTATTCCCGAAGTCAAATATTCCAACTAGTTAGGGATTCGAACTGTAACAAGGTTTTAATACTTTGTTTAATGATTACACCAGGTTATCGACTGCATATAATCCAAAATTTTAATACTTTGTTAACAATTACACCAATTATCCTTGTATGTAATCCACCCCTGTTTTAATTAGTCCATGATACATTAATTTATTCACTTGGCCATAATGAATAATCAATTACCCAATCCAATTGATTAATTAAATGATTGTAAACGATGTCATATAAACGTCACTAAATAGGACATTCGTAATCAATTTAATAATTATTAGATTAACTAATGTGAAGATAGGTTCGACAGGTTCCAATGAGTTATCATTCAGTTAGACAATACCCCCCACCTATTAATAGTCATAGTCCAATATCCACAAGTGTCGGTCTTTTGTCCAAACCTTAATTATGGTACAAAATCCAATAACCCCGTCTTTAATATTTAGTCTAACATCACGATTACCTCAGCTTAAATAAGCATGATAATAACTTAGTTACGAGACATTAATTTAAAAAGGAAGAACATAGCTTACAGTGATTATATATCGCGTAGCGTTACACGGACAGAACTCCGATTTTAAAACCCTTAAAACATTTCTTACAATAACCCAACTAAACCATAACTTTATTATTAAAATTAACTTAAATTAAAATTATAATATAAATATATATTACATATAGAGAGAAAGAAAGAAATTGAGGTGTATAATTCGACTGAAAACGTTGCAATTTATAGGACTTGGCCTGCTACAGGGTGCCATACGATCGTATGGAGTTTAGGCACCCTGGCCATGTGATCGCATGGCCAGCTGGATCAGCTCAAAATTCAACAAAAACGTGGGTGACTGCTGATTATTTAATATATAATATAATATATATAATTATATATATATATTATATTATATTTTTGTGCATAGTAGACTTGTAATTTTAGTTCTGTTGACTCGCGCGTTGATGCTCGGTTTATGTCTCGGTTCCGAATTTTCGAACGTCCTTTCGTACGTGTAGATATCTTGGACTTTGCGTTCCGCGACTTTGCGTTCCGCGACTTTGCGTTCCGCGACTTTTACACTTGTCATTTTTAGACGTTTCTTATCAATAAATTGAACCACTTGGATTGTATCTTGTACATTTGAGCTTTTTGGTCATTTGCGTCTTCAAATCGTCGTTTTCTTCTTTTGTCTTCGCACTTATTTATTTAAATGAATATTACATAAAAATAGAACAATTGTAACTAAAAGCTTTACATATTGGAAGGATATTGCGACTAAATATATGTTCATTTGGAGAACTATCAAATATCCCCACACTTGAACGTTGCTTGTCCTCAAGCAATACAGAACTAGAAATAAAATCACACTTCACTCGAATCACTTTTTTATTCTCACACTTTATACATCAGTGATTTTGATACGGCGGTATAAACAATGATAGTAACGATGTGGTTTACAGTCTCACATGACTCTGAAAATTTAGATCCTCAAGGAAATTGGATCTTTATGAAAACTTTTGATCTTTTGAAAATTCATGCTAGCTTTTACCCTAGATAAGTTTTCCGGAATAACCCTTCACCGGTGTTTGCAAAATATTTTTGTAGGTTTTGTGGGTTTCAGATTTCAAAATTTTAGCTCAAAACTTGTGATTTTGTGTCACCCACTTGCTAACCTTGTATTAGGAAAGCACATGTCCAGTTTACTTGTCCCATATATTACCTTTCGGTAAATGACCGTCCGGTTGTAAAGGAAAATGATGAGCAAGCAACTGTTAAGGCAATGTCTAATGACATGCAGATGTTCATGGTCCACAACGTGTCGGATGCAATTACTATCCTTTATAGGAAAAATAGTAAAGATCACCCTATAATTTTTCGGTCTGGCACAAGGTCCTATCTTCGACCATGCTATGCAACCACCGTTCTTACGGTTGACACCCGATTTGGTTCAGGTGACCTAATGAATTTCGGTGAATTCTCAGGATTTTACGTTCAATGGTAATGAACGCATTGAAAATAGGTTTCTCAAAAAACAAATCGGTTTTAATTTGATCAAAATATTTTCTCGTTCAAGCTCGAGTTTAGATATCATTGAATTTCATGAGTTTGAATTCTCAATCTTTAAGGTCAATCTCAAGGATTGAGTAATATCAGGCTTAAATGCTGATTTTTAATCTTTAAGGAGATTATCCTTTCTGGGGGTCTGATTCATTAGTCTTATCAAGCTAATTTGCACGGCGCCCTCCCCATTCTACGAGACAGATCCTCTCATGGTTATGATAAGTCTGACCACATGGCGACCCTGTTTGATGCTGAGGTCCGTGGATTTCCTGCTGATTTTAGAGATGACTTTTCGAGATTTTTCGTCAACCTATAGCTGGTCTGGACGACAACTTCCTGACCTAAATCAAGAAGCGCATGTCTTTTTTGGAAGACTTTACTTCCTTTTAATGATGGAATTGATTCATCGTGTAGATCCATCTTTCTTTCAAATATATTACAGTAAATCGGGTAAAACTGATTAGTTTAGTCCAAAGCAAAAGTACCTGCAATAATCTTGTACAAAAATATGTGATATACGTTTTAAAGAACTTGGTGCATTCTTCCCACACTTAGCTTTTATTTTATTTTTTTTCTTTGCCTTTTTATTCTCCTTTATTCCATTTTAAATGAATTCAAGCGTTTTGGGTTGTTTCTCAATTTATGTTCTCTCCGAGTTAACAATAATTTCGGTATTATCACCTAGTTTTATCGTTCATAAATATGTATAAACATGATTTTGAGTTCATTTAGTTGAAATTTTTTCAAATTTTCACAAAATTTGGCAATTAAACCAAGTGTAAACCCGAGAGAATTTATAACCCTTCCCCACACTTGAGATCTTGCAATGCCCTCATTTGCAAGAAATCAGTAAAAATTTAAATTCATGAGGGTGATAAGCGTAGAAAAATGATTAAAAATACCGAGTTTGCAAACATATTGTTTGTTCGAATGATAAATGGTGCACATCATTTGCTCATTCCATCATTTGTTATTTCACATTTGTTTTGCTTCTTGTCGTCAAAATTAATAGCTTTTGCTGAACTTAATGCCAGTCTTTGAAAGTGCGCTGTTTTACCCTGTTTTGTATATAACATAAAATACAAACATATATATACATATTTTTGAAGTTTGGTATATAACCCCACGTTCATATAATATTTTTGGCATACTTTAGATCAATAATATTAAAATAATGATAATAAAATTTTTCGCTCCGCCCTCGGGTAAAGCAATTTCGGTTCCATGACCTAGTCTTTAACTTACGACGAATTTTAGAAATTATTTTTTAAACTTAATGAAATAAAGCAAATTTTTGTTTTTAAATTCACACAAAACATAAATTTTAAAAAGCGTATTAATTTTATACAAAACCTACAAAAGAAAAAAAATTTAGAATGGAGGGAGAAAACTAGTTCTTTAGTGTCTGCTAGTGGAAAAGACCAATCGGATTCCATTCTCGGAACTACACGAGAACAGAACATCTAACTCTAGACATCATTTTTTTTTAGAACATTTGAATCTCCCCACACTTAGGTAGCTGTGGTGTCGAAATTGTGATTAACTTCATCGTCAATTTCTCTTGGACCATAATCAACTTGTATATCTGTGACTTTTGCTTTAAACCATTGGTCGGATTCCTGTGTAATATCCACAAATTCAACTAGTTTTGCCTTTTCTTTAGGCGATAGATTGGATACTAACCGGTTACATAACTTAAAGTTCCCCTTGGTTCTAGCATCGCGAATTCGTTTAATAAGTTTTTTCATTAAATTGTTAATAACGGGGTCATTTAATTTCGTATCAACAACGGGGTTCTTTGTTATTAGGTCATCCTTAGGCGTTACTTCATATTCCCCACACTTAGGTGTTTTATTACTGTTAAGCACTACCGTTGGAGTTGGTAAAACAATATGCTTCTCACCGATCATTTTTATTGGTTCAATGATTTTGGTTGGTGGAGATTTAGACTTTCGAATCACAAAGGTGACCGATTTGTCACTATCACTAAGTGTCATTCTACCGTTTCTTACATCAAATAACGCCCCGGTGGACGCTAAGAATGGTCGACCTAAAATTAGAGGAACACTTGAGTCCTCTTCTATATCAATGACAATAAATTTGACTAAAAAGGTTAAATTACCCACTTGAACGGGTAGGTTTTCAGCAATTCCAACCGGGTGCTAAATGGTTTGATCAAAGAGTCTAACACTCATTTTCGTTGGACTTAACTCACCTACTCCTAATCTCTTATATAATGAAAGAGGCATAACACTCACACTCGCACGTAAATCTGCTAGTGCATCATACATGACACAATCACTAAGTAGACAAAGAATAATAAATTCACCCGGATCACCCAACCTGGGTGGAAGT